>NW_026968748.1:0-72221 GCF_028390025.1 Pseudophryne corroboree
AAACCCCAAAAAGATGGGGCATGCAAAAATTGAGGTAAAACTCAGTTTTGCTCCTCTCCACGGAAATCTTTAGTAAAAGGCGAAAGATTTGTTCGTTCTGAAGAGAAACCAGAGCATGACCAAGATTTTCATCTGAAAATATGTGTTCTCCCTGCAGTTGTTGTCCCCAGATGAGAGTTCCCTTGTGCTGCCTCAGTTGAATCTCCTTTACTTGACAGAGATGTGCCTGAGCAGCGGCCCTCCCCAGCCCTATCCCAAATCATACTTATTTTGCATAGGAGATACCATGGTCATGAAGATTGTTCTCCCAGGGTGAGGTTCATTCATTGCATTCTGGGTATGCTGACCCCTGTGATTTCCCCAAATGTGGGAAACTCGACTGCATTATTTGTGGTAGTGGGGGACTGTGTTTGTGCTTTCCTCTGGTCAGCTCTGGTAAAAGTCAGATTTCTTTGTCTCAGATCTTCCTCTAGCCTTGTTCTTCTTTCGAGAGTTCCCTTGTGCTGCCTCAGTTGGATCTCCTTCACTTGACAGGGGGTGCCCGAGCAGCAATCCTCCACAGCTCTAGCCCAACTCCTACTTACCTGCCAGGTGAGATACTATGATCTTCACTGTTAGGGCAATCAGGATGTGGAATTCCCTGCCAGGGAAGGTGGTAATGGTGGACTCTGTAATTGGATTTAAAAAAGGAATGGATACATTTCTGAATGAAAAAGCTATCCAAGGTTATAATACTTAAAATATCAACATGGTTAATCCGGGGGTAACATGAGTTATAGTAGCTAACTAGTCATAAAACATTATTCAGCAAGTATGTAGAATCATCACAACTTAAAACAGGTTGAACACGATGGGCAATTTGCCTCTATTCAACCTCAAAAACTATGTTACTATATGTTACTATATTACTATGTTACTGTAGTATACAGAAAACCAAAATGCAATGAACAGTGATAGTGAGCACTGATGAGGATACTAGAACTGACACTGAGCAGCAAGATGCAGCACTGGACTATTAGTAATGTACTGTAGTATGCTGAGCACCACAATGCAGCACAAGACAATGAGCAGTGATACTGAGCACTGATGAGGATACTACTGAGAACTGACACTGAGCAGGAGAGACACACTACTAGTATTACTGAGCAGCAATAAGTAACCACTGATACTGAGCACTGATATTGAGATTTCCACTGAGAGAACATAGCCACGTCCATTCCGCTCTATCTTCAATGCACGAGTAAAAATGGCGGCAACGCGCAGCTCTTTATATGGAATCCGAATCTCGCGAGAATCCGACAGCGGGATGATGACATTTTCCCTTTTTCAGGTTTTCCGAGTCAGGCGGGAACAACCGAGCCTGCCTCGGACCAGTGTAAACAACGTGGAGTTCGTGGGGAATTCGGTTCTCGGAGAACCGAACCCGCTCCTCTCTACCTTATACCTATCAATTTTTTTATTTTCAATCTAAGCCCCTGCAGTTTTCTGTAAGCATCTGCTTCGCTATGATGATCAACAAGTCACAAGGGCAAACACTCAGGGCTTGAGGCGTAGATCTTAGGACCAGCTGCTACAAGCATGGCAGAGGTGTCACTATCACTGGTGACACCCAGAGAGGTGGCGAGGGAGATTGTAATGCAGTGCGCGCAGATAAGCAGCGCAATGGTAAAAAGGAGGCATGGTTTCATAGGTAGGGGCGTGGCCTGGTGGCCTGATTCTACATTTTGTTGCTCCGGGTGTCCCGGGGGTTGGGGGCTGCACCCGGGGACTAGTGTGTGAGCGGTGCTGGCTCCTGCACAGTGAAAGGGCATGGCCACCCAGCATGACGCCTCCCTTCTTGTCCATGCTGTAATTGCAGTCGCACTGCAGTTCAGCGTGATCATAAAAAATGATGTAGCCTCCTGCTGGTGCAGACTGTATGTGCGCGCAGGAAGCCGCCACCATTTTTGTGATCACAGCGGCTGAATGTGATGTCATACAGCCGCTGTGACCACGCCCCCTGTGTCTCCTCCGTTGCAGACCCCATTTTGAAGCCTTGCCCCCGCACCGCTCCATCCCTGACTTGGAAATGGAGTGTTGCTGACCCACCTATCCCCCCCCCCCCGCCCCGATTGACAGGCAGAGGCGATCGCATTCTCTGCGGGGTGCCACAGAAAATGCAGGCACATGCGTATGCTCTTAGCAATTTTTGCAGTTGGATCGCTTATTGTGATTGCAATCCAACCTGAATCAGGCCCTATTACCTATCACAATGCGCTGCGGGCAGTACAAAATTGGGTTAATATAGGAGAAAAACCCCCAGACCTGTGCTCCTTAACTGTACCTGGTGGCTAGTGGAGCGGCTGCCCAGTAATCAGTGTCCACGCCAGTGCGCACACGGTCCACCCCCTACGGCCACGCTCCCCTTCATCAGCGGCCTCGTGATCCGGAAGGGTGGTGTGTGTGTGACTGACCTTAGGATGAAACCGGAGCCTCCGCTGCAGTGACCCAGCAACCAGGGCATGGGAGTATACAGCGCCGCTGGGAGTGATGAAGCTGCAGTAAAGATGTCTATTAGACCTAGCCTGCTGCAGCCCTTGTAGATTCTCATAAAACAAGTTCTTCTTTTCTTGTCAAAATTTATAGCTAAGAATAGGCTGCCTGAGGCAGGCCCCTGTTAAGTGGCCTGCTACTGAAGGCACCAACTACAAACTGAGCTCCCTGTTCATGGAAGCGGGGTTATAGAGGAGAATGCACTGAGCATCTTGGGAACAGTCAAAAGCTTTGAGCCGGTTGGTGCCTCAGATCAAGATCCTACTCTACACCCCAATGTGAATCCTTGTGGAGTCCAGTGTACCCCACAGAAGAAATTAATGTGTCACACCCATTGGCAGCAACCTTAGAATAGCTGCTGACGGGCACAATTGAGAATGGAAGGGGGGGGGGGACATTTGAATCAAGCACATAAATGCAATTCAAATATGTAATTTGTACCTTCCTATTTTAAAATATAATGGATGAACCTCACCCTGTGAGAACAATCTTCATGATCAAGAGATCTCATATGCAAAATAAGTATGAGTTGGGATAGGGCTGGGGAGGGTGGCTGCTCGGGCAGCCCCTCCCCCGTCAAGTTAAGGAGATTCAACTGAGGAAGCACAAGGGAACTCTCGTCTGGGGACAACAACTGCAGGGAGACCACATCTTTTCAGATGAACATGGGAGGGCGGAAGGCTGCCTAATACTGAAGCACCATCAAATATCAAACCATATGCAACATCAAGTACAAGCATTCCTGGGGGAAGGTCTGCAGCAGACGGATTTGCATACAGTGATGTTATCCAAGCAGTGGGCCAAAGTTGGCTGGAACCCTCATCTGCATATGAAAAGAGAAAAGGGGCGTGCAGGGCATGGCGGCCTTTTGCAGTGCTTGGATGACCCCTAGTTCTCATTAAACACCCACACCCTCCTTTGGTGTGGGGCTCATGTTGGCCATGCCCCATCCCCTGAAGCATTCAAGCTGATTTCTTGCAGCAGCTGGGCACTGTAACAGCTCCAGAGCTGTTCTGTAAGGCAAGTAAAAGGGTGTGGGCCCTGCAGCACCACCTGTAGTTCGCATTGTGCGTTGGAAGGCACAAAGTAAGCAGACGGGAGGAGAAGTCAGGATAGTGCGCAAGGGCATCCTTTTCTCTTAGTCCGTAGAGGATGCTGGGGTCACATTAAGAACCATGGGGTATAGACGGGATCCGCAAGAGACATGGGCACTTTAAGACTATCAAAGGGTGTGAACTGGCTCCTCCCTCTATGCCCCTCCTCCAGACTCCAGTTATAGGAACTGTGCCCAGGGAGACGGACATTTCGAGGAAAGGATTTATTGTTAAACTAAGGTGAGCATCTTACCAGCTCACACCTTAAGCATGCCGCAGAACGTGGCATTCAACAGAACACAAGCCAACGGCATGAACAATTGCAGCAAAAAGCTGACCAGAACCATAACACAACATGTGTATAACCACAAGTAATAACTGCAGACACAGTATGGACTGGGACGGGTGCCCAGCATCCTCTACAGACTAAGAGAAAAGGATTTACCGGTAGGTATTAAAATCCTATTTTCTCATACGACCTAGAGGATGCTGGGGTCACATTAAGAACCATGGGGTTATACCAAAGCTCTTGAACGGGTGGAAGAGTGCGTACGACTCTGCAGCACCGAATGACCCAACTTGAGGTTATCATCGGCAAGGATGCAGTGGCGTTAATGTTTCCTGGTGTCAACCTGTATTATTTCAGTAGATATTGAAATGAGGATGCATCTTGCTGCCTTTCCAATGAAGCAAGTTTAATTTAGTAATAGGTGAAAAACCATCCCTACAAAGATGTTAATCAGATACTTGGCTTTGTGGACACTTTTCAGAGAACAAATTTGTTAGCATAAAAATAAAGCCAGAAAATGAAGAGCTGTTTAATCACTCAATTGGATTTTTTTGCCAGCATATTTCTTTTTCTCTGCAAACCACTGCTAAATTGTGCTTCCTAGCTGTTTTTATAAAATCACTGAATCAAATCTAACTCTGATTACATCAGAGAAGGCCAGGTACCCTACACCATAACAGGGGTTTTTGAAATTTTGACTTGTCTACTTAAAGATCACCAAAATCTGATAACAAGGTCAATTACATCCCTGGGTGGGATTGAACCACCAACCCTTTGGTTAATAACCAATCACACTAACCAATTGCGCCACAGAGACACTTTGCAAAAGTCCATACTGACAAAGGCTAATAAGCATTCATCTAGAACGTTTCCTAGAAAAACTTTTAAAAGTCAATAATCTGGAGAGTTTTTGTAAGATGTTTCTTCCATCAACCAACGAAGAAACACATTGTTACTTTCCCATGATGAGTGAGTGCTTCAAGATCTCTTGCACTTACATGTGCAGCAGAGTACTGTAATGAAAGCATGCTGGGTTCATAACCCAGAGGTAGGCAGATTGAAACTATCCTCTGCTATATGCATTTTTTTTTGTTAATTAAAGTAATCCAAAACTGGGATTGATATTTTTTCTCTTTTATTTTTACTTAAAGTACAATAACTTTTACCATTTTAATATGTTTTAATAGTATATTGACAGTATTGTTTTCTTTCAAAAATCCACTTAATTTTCTTTACCCGATTATTAAAATGGTAATTGACAAAAACAAACTACATTGTCACCAGAAGAGCAATACAAAATGTACAAGTGATATATTAAAATCATCTTTCCAGCTTGAATTTCAATGATGCATTGGGGCAACGATTTTGTGAGAAACATCTTCACCCTTAAATAAAGATTTTCTTAATTCCTTACCTGTGTGCTAATTAGATATCACCTTGTTTTCACATTAAACAGACTTCCACATGAGAAAGCAGCAAGGATGCAGTGGCGTTAATGTTTCCTGGTGTCAACCTGTATTATTTCAGTAGATATTGAAATGAGGATGCATCTTGCTGCCTTTCCAATGAAGCAAGTTTAATTTAGTAATAGGTGAAAAACCATCCCTACAAAGATGTTAATCCGATACTTGGCTTTGTGGACACTTTTCAGAGAACAAATTTGTTAGCATAAAAATAAAGCCAGAAAATGAAGAGCTGTTTAATCACTCAATTGGATTTTTCTGCCAGCATATTTCATTTTCTCTGCAACCCACTGCTAAATTGTGCTTCCTAGCTGTTTTTTGATAAAATCACTTAATCAAATCTAACTCTGATTACATCAGAGTAGGCCAGGTACCCTACACCATAAGACGGGGTTTGAAATTTTGACTTGTCTACTTAAAGATCACCAAAATCTGATGACAAGGTCAATAACATCCCTGGGTGGGATTGAACCACCAACCCTTTGGTTAATAACCAAACACACTAACCGATTGCACCACAGAGACACTTTGCAAACGTACATACTGACAAAGGCTAATAAGCATTCATCTAGAACAATTCCTAGAAAACTTTAAAAAGTCAATAATCTGGAGAGATTTTGTAAGATGTTTCTTCCATCAACCAATGAAGAAACGCATTGGTACTTTCCCATGATGAGTGAGTGCTTCAGGATCTCTTGCACTTACATGTGCAGCAGAGTACTGCAATGGAAGCATGCTGGGCCCATAACCCAGAGGTAGGCAGATTGAAACTATCCTCTGCTATATGCATTTTTTTTTGTTAATTAAAGTAATCCAAAACTGGGATTGATATTTTTGCTCTTTTATTTTTACTTAAAGTACAATAACTTTTACCATTTTAATTTGTTTTAATAGTATATTGACAGTATTGTTTTCTTTCAAAAATCCACTTAATTTTCTTTACCCTATTATTAAAATGGTAATTGACAAAAACAAACTACATTGTCACCAGAAGAGCAATACAAAATGTACAAGTGATATATTAAAATCATCTTTCCAGCTTGAATTTCAATGATGCATTGGGGCAACGATTTTGTGAGAAACATCTTCACCCTTAAATAAAGATTTTCTTAATTCCTTACCTGTGTGCTAATTAGATATCACCTTGTTTTCACATTAAACAGACTTCCACATGAGAAAGCAGCAAGGATGCAGTGGCGTTAATGTTTCCTGGTGTCAACCTGTATTATTTCAGTAGATATTGAAATGAGGATGCATCTTGCTGCCTTTCCAATGAAGCAAGTTTAATTTAGTAATAGGTGAAAAACCATCCCTACAAAGATGTTAATCAGATACTTGGCTTTGTGGACACTTTTCAGAGAACAAATTTGTTAGCATAAAAATAAAGCCAGAAAATGAAGAGCTGTTTAATCACTCAATTGGATTTTTTTGCCAGCATATTTCTTTTTCTTTGCAAACCACTGCTAAATTGTGCTTCCTAGCTGTTTTTATAAAATCACTGAATCAAATCTAACTCTGATTACATCAGAGAAGGCCAGGTACCCTACACCATAACAGGGGTTTTTGAAATTTTGACTTGTCTACTTAAATATCACCAAAATCTGATCACAAGGTCAATTACGTCCCTGGGTGGGATTGAACCACCAACCTTTTGATTAATAGCTGAACACACTAACCGATTGCGCCACAGAGACACTTTGCAAAAAGAATATACTGACAAAGACTAATAAGCATTCATCTAGAACGTTTCCTAGAAAAACTTTAAAAAGTCAATAATCTGGAGAGTTTTTGTAAGATGTTTCTTCCAGCAACCAATGAAGAAACACATTGGTACTTTCGCATGATGAGTGAGTGCTTCAGGATCTCTTGCACTTACATGTGCAGCAGAGTACTGCAATGGAAGCATGCTGGGCCCATAACCCAGAGGTAGGCAGATTGAAACTATCCTTTGCTATATGCATTTTTTTTTTGTTCATTAAAGTAATCCAAAACTGGGATTGATATTTTAGCTTTTATTTTTACTTAAAGTACAATAACTTTTACCATTTTAATTTGTTTTAATAGTATATTGACAGTATTGTTTTCTTTCAAAAATCCACTTAATTTTCTTTACCCTATTATTAAAATGGTAATTGACAAAAACAAACTACATTGTCACCAGAAGAGCAATACAAAATGTACAAGTGATATATTAAAATCATCTTTCCAGCTTGAATTTCAATGATGCATTGGGGCAATGATTTTGTGAGAAACATCTTTACCCTTAAATAAAGATTTTCTTAATTCCTTACCTGTGTGCTAATTAGATATCACCTTGTTTTCACATTAAACAGACTTCCACATGAGAAAGCAGCAAGGATGCAGTGGCGTTAATGTTTCCTGGTGTCAACCTGTATTATTTTAGTAGATATTGAAATGAGGATGCATCTTGCTGCCTTTCCAATGAAGCAAGTTTAATTTAGTAATAGGTGAAAAACCATCCCTACAAATATGTTAATCAGATACTTGGCTTTGTGGACACTTTTCAGAGAACAAATTTGTTATCATAAAAATAAAGCCAGAAAATGAAGAGCTGTTTAATCACTCAATTGTATTTTTCTGCCAGCATTTTTCTTTTTCTCTGCAACCCACTGCTAAATTGTGCTTCCTAGCTGTTTTTTTATAAAATCACTTAATCAAATCTAACTCTGATTACATCAGAGAAGGCCAGGTACCCTACACTATAAGAGGGGGTTTGCAATTTTGACTTGTCTACTTAAATATCACCAAAATCTGATCACAAGGTCAATTACGTCCCTGGGTGGGATTGAACCACCAACCTTTTGATTAATAGCTGAACACACTAACCGATTGCGCCACAGAGACACTTTGCAAAAAGAATATACTGACAAAGACTAATAAGCTTTCATCTAGAACGTTTCCTAGAAAAACTTTAAAAAGTCAATAATCTGGAGAGTTTTTGTAAGATGTTTCTTCCAGCAACCAATGAAGAAACACATTGGTACTTTCGCATGATGAGTGAGTGCTTCAGGATCTCTTGCACTTACATGTGCAGCAGAGTACTGCAATGGAAGCATGCTGGGCCCATAACCCAGAGGTAGGCAGATTGAAACTATCCTTTGCTATATGCATTTTTTTTTTGTTCATTAAAGTAATCCAAAACTGGGATTGATATTTTAGCTTTTATTTTTACTTAAAGTACAATAACTTTTACCATTTTAATTTGTTTTAATAGTATATTGACAGTATTGTTTTCTTTCAAAAATCCACTTAATTTTCTTTACCCTATTATTAAAATGGTAATTGACAAAAACAAACTACATTGTCACCAGAAGAGCAATACAAAATGTACAAGTGATATATTAAAATCATCTTTCCAGCTTGAATTTCAATGATGCATTGGGGCAATGATTTTGTGAGAAACATCTTTACCCTTAAATAAAGATTTTCTTAATTCCTTACCTGTGTGCTAATTAGATATCACCTTGTTTTCACATTAAACAGACTTCCACATGAGAAAGCAGCAAGGATGCAGTGGCGTTAATGTTTCCTGGTGTCAACCTGTATTATTTCAGTAGATATTGAAATGAGGATGCATCTTGCTGCCTTTCCAATGAAGCAAGTTTAATTTAGTAATAGGTGAAAAACCATCCCTACAAATATGTTAATCAGATACTTGGCTTTGTGGACACTTTTCAGAGAACAAATTAGTTAGCATAAAAATAAAGCCAGAAAATGAAGAGCTGTTTAATCACTCAATTGGATTTTTCTGCCAGCATATTTCTTTTTCTCTGCAACCCACTGCTAAATTGTGCTTCCTAGCTGTTTTTATAAAATCACTGAATCAAATCTAACTCTGATTACATCAGAGAAGGCCAGGTACCCTACACCATAACAGGGGGTTTGAAATTTTGACTTGTCTGCTTAAAGATCACCAAAATCTGATAACAAGGTCAATTATGTCCCTGGGTGGGATTGAACCACCAACCTTTTGGTTAATAGCCTTACACACTAACTGATTGCGCCACAGCGACACTTTGCAAAAGTACTTACTGACAAAGGCTAATAAGCATTCATCTAGAACGATTCCTAGAAACATTTTAAAAAGTCAATAATGTGGAGAGTTTTTGTAAGATGTTTCTTCCATCAACCAATGAAGAAACACATTGGTACTTTCCCATGATGAGTGAGTGCTTCAGGATCTCTTGCACTTACATGTGCAGCAGAGTACTGTAATGGAAGCATGCTGGGTCCATAACCCAGAGGTAGGCAGATTGAAACTATCCTCTGCTATATGCATTTTTTTTTGTTCATTAAAGTAATCCAAAACTGGGATTGATATTTTAGCTTTTATTTTTACTTAAAGTACAATAACTTTTACCATTTTAATTTGTTTTAATAGTATATTGACAGTATTGTTTTCTTTCAAAAATCCAATTAATTTTCTTTACCCGATTATTAAAATGGTAACTGACAAAAACAAACTACATTGTCACCAGAAGAGCAATACAAAATGTACAAGTGATATATTAAAATCATCTTTCCAGCTTGAATTTCAATGATGCATTGGGGCAACAATTTTGTGAGAAACATCTTCACCCTTAAATAAAGATTTTCTTAATTCCTTACCTGTGTGCTAATTAGATATCACCTTGTTTTCACATTAAACAGACTTCCACATGAGAAAGCAGCAAGGATGCAGTGGCGTTAATGTTTCCTGGTGTCAACCTGTATTATTTCAGTAGATATTGAAATGAGGATGCATCTTGCTGCCTTTCCAATGAAGCAAGTTTAATTTAGTAATAGGTGAAAAACCATCCCTACAAAGGTGTTAATCAGAGACTTGGCTTTGTGGACACTTTTCAGAGAACAAATTTGTTATCATAAAAATAAAGCCAGAAAATGAAGAGCTGTTTAATCACTCAATTGTATTTTTCTGCCAGCATTTTTCTTTTTCTCTGCAACCCACTGCTAAATTGTGCTTCCTAGCTGTTTTTTTATAAAATCACTTAATCAAATCTAACTCTGATTACATCAGAGAAGGCCAGGTACCCTACACCATAAGAGGGGGTTTGCAATTTTGACTTGTCTACTTAAATATCACCAAAATCTGATCACAAGGTCAATTACGTCCCTGGGTGGGATTGAACCACCAACCTTTTGATTAATAGCTGAACACACTAACCGATTGCGCCACAGAGACACTTTGCAAAAAGAATATACTGACAAAGACTAATAAGCTTTCATCTAGAACGTTTCCTAGAAAAACTTTAAAAAGTCAATAATCTGGAGAGTTTTTGTAAGATGTTTCTTCCAGCAACCAATGAAGAAACACATTGGTACTTTCGCATGATGAGTGAGTGCTTCAGGATCTCTTGCACTTACATGTGCAGCAGAGTACTGCAATGGAAGCATGCTGGGCCCATAACCCAGAGGTAGGCAGATTGAAACTATCCTTTGCTATATGCATTTTTTTTTTGTTCATTAAAGTAATCCAAAACTGGGATTGATATTTTAGCTTTTATTTTTACTTAAAGTACAATAACTTTTACCATTTTAATTTGTTTTAATAGTATATTGACAGTATTGTTTTCTTTCAAAAATCCACTTAATTTTCTTTACCCTATTATTAAAATGGTAATTGACAAAAACAAACTACATTGTCACCAGAAGAGCAATACAAAATGTACAAGTGATATATTAAAATCATCTTTCCAGCTTGAATTTCAATGATGCATTGGGGCAATGATTTTGTGAGAAACATCTTTACCCTTAAATAAAGATTTTCTTAATTCCTTACCTGTGTGCTAATTAGATATCACCTTGTTTTCACATTAAACAGACTTCCACATGAGAAAGCAGCAAGGATGCAGTGGCGTTAATGTTTCCTGGTGTCAACCTGTATTATTTTAGTAGATATTGAAATGAGGATGCATCTTGCTGCCTTTCCAATGAAGCAAGTTTAATTTAGTAATAGGTGAAAAACCATCCCTACAAATATGTTAATCAGATACTTGGCTTTGTGGACACTTTTCAGAGAACAAATTTGTTATCATAAAAATAAAGCCAGAAAATGAAGAGCTGTTTAATCACTCAATTGTATTTTTCTGCCAGCATTTTTCTTTTTCTCTGCAACCCACTGCTAAATTGTGCTTCCTAGCTGTTTTTTTATAAAATCACTTAATCAAATCTAACTCTGATTACATCAGAGAAGGCCAGGTACCCTACACTATAAGAGGGGGTTTGCAATTTTGACTTGTCTACTTAAATATCACCAAAATCTGATCACAAGGTCAATTACGTCCCTGGGTGGGATTGAACCACCAACCTTTTGATTAATAGCTGAACACACTAACCGATTGCGCCACAGAGACACTTTGCAAAAAGAATATACTGACAAAGACTAATAAGCTTTCATCTAGAACGTTTCCTAGAAAAACTTTAAAAAGTCAATAATCTGGAGAGTTTTTGTAAGATGTTTCTTCCAGCAACCAATGAAGAAACACATTGGTACTTTCGCATGATGAGTGAGTGCTTCAGGATCTCTTGCACTTACATGTGCAGCAGAGTACTGCAATGGAAGCATGCTGGGCCCATAACCCAGAGGTAGGCAGATTGAAACTATCCTTTGCTATATGCATTTTTTTTTTGTTCATTAAAGTAATCCAAAACTGGGATTGATATTTTAGCTTTTATTTTTACTTAAAGTACAATAACTTTTACCATTTTAATTTGTTTTAATAGTATATTGACAGTATTGTTTTCTTTCAAAAATCCACTTAATTTTCTTTACCCTATTATTAAAATGGTAATTGACAAAAACAAACTACATTGTCACCAGAAGAGCAATACAAAATGTACAAGTGATATATTAAAATCATCTTTCCAGCTTGAATTTCAATGATGCATTGGGGCAATGATTTTGTGAGAAACATCTTTACCCTTAAATAAAGATTTTCTTAATTCCTTACCTGTGTGCTAATTAGATATCACCTTGTTTTCACATTAAACAGACTTCCACATGAGAAAGCAGCAAGGATGCAGTGGCGTTAATGTTTCCTGGTGTCAACCTGTATTATTTCAGTAGATATTGAAATGAGGATGCATCTTGCTGCCTTTCCAATGAAGCAAGTTTAATTTAGTAATAGGTGAAAAACCATCCCTACAAATATGTTAATCAGATACTTGGCTTTGTGGACACTTTTCAGAGAACAAATTAGTTAGCATAAAAATAAAGCCAGAAAATGAAGAGCTGTTTAATCACTCAATTGGATTTTTCTGCCAGCATATTTCTTTTTCTCTGCAACCCACTGCTAAATTGTGCTTCCTAGCTGTTTTTATAAAATCACTGAATCAAATCTAACTCTGATTACATCAGAGAAGGCCAGGTACCCTACACCATAACAGGGGGTTTGAAATTTTGACTTGTCTGCTTAAAGATCACCAAAATCTGATAACAAGGTCAATTATGTCCCTGGGTGGGATTGAACCACCAACCTTTTGGTTAATAGCCTTACACACTAACTGATTGCGCCACAGCGACACTTTGCAAAAGTACTTACTGACAAAGGCTAATAAGCATTCATCTAGAACGATTCCTAGAAACATTTTAAAAAGTCAATAATGTGGAGAGTTTTTGTAAGATGTTTCTTCCATCAACCAATGAAGAAACACATTGGTACTTTCCCATGATGAGTGAGTGCTTCAGGATCTCTTGCACTTACATGTGCAGCAGAGTACTGTAATGGAAGCATGCTGGGTCCATAACCCAGAGGTAGGCAGATTGAAACTATCCTCTGCTATATGCATTTTTTTTTGTTCATTAAAGTAATCCAAAACTGGGATTGATATTTTAGCTTTTATTTTTACTTAAAGTACAATAACTTTTACCATTTTAATTTGTTTTAATAGTATATTGACAGTATTGTTTTCTTTCAAAAATCCAATTAATTTTCTTTACCCGATTATTAAAATGGTAACTGACAAAAACAAACTACATTGTCACCAGAAGAGCAATACAAAATGTACAAGTGATATATTAAAATCATCTTTCCAGCTTGAATTTCAATGATGCATTGGGGCAACAATTTTGTGAGAAACATCTTCACCCTTAAATAAAGATTTTCTTAATTCCTTACCTGTGTGCTAATTAGATATCACCTTGTTTTCACATTAAACAGACTTCCACATGAGAAAGCAGCAAGGATGCAGTGGCGTTAATGTTTCCTGGTGTCAACCTGTATTATTTCAGTAGATATTGAAATGAGGATGCATCTTGCTGCCTTTCCAATGAAGCAAGTTTAATTTAGTAATAGGTGAAAAACCATCCCTACAAAGGTGTTAATCAGAGACTTGGCTTTGTGGACACTTTTCAGAGAACAAATTTGTTATCATAAAAATAAAGCCAGAAAATGAAGAGCTGTTTAATCACTCAATTGTATTTTTCTGCCAGCATTTTTCTTTTTCTCTGCAACCCACTGCTAAATTGTGCTTCCTAGCTGTTTTTTTATAAAATCACTTAATCAAATCTAACTCTGATTACATCAGAGAAGGCCAGGTACCCTACACCATAAGAGGGGGTTTGCAATTTTGACTTGTCTACTTAAATATCACCAAAATCTGATCACAAGGTCAATTACGTCCCTGGGTGGGATTGAACCACCAACCTTTTGATTAATAGCTGAACACACTAACCGATTGCGCCACAGAGACACTTTGCAAAAAGAATATACTGACAAAGACTAATAAGCATTCATCTAGAACGTTTCCTAGAAAAACTTTAAAAAGTCAATAATCTGGAGAGTTTTTGTAAGATGTTTTTTCTAGCAACCAATGAAGAAACACATTGGTACTTTCGCATGATGAGTGAGGGCTTCAGGATCTCTTGCACTTACATGTGCAGCAGAGTACTGCAATGGAAGCATGCTGGGCCCATAACCCAGAGGTAGGCAGATTGAAACTATCCTTTGCTATATGCATTTTTTTTTTGTTCATTAAAGTAATCCAAAACTGGGATTGATATTTTAGCTTTTATTTTTACTTAAAGTACAATAACTTTTACCATTTTAATTTGTTTTAATAGTATATTGACAGTATTGTTTTCTTTCAAAAATCCACTTAATTTTCTTTACCCTATTATTAAAATGGTAATTGACAAAAACAAACTACATTGTCACCAGAAGAGCAATACAAAATGTACAAGTGATATATTAAAATCATCTTTCCAGCTTGAATTTCAATGATGCATTGGGGCAATGATTTTGTGAGAAACATCTTCACCCTTAAATAAAGATTTTCTTAATTCCTTACCTGTGTGCTAATTAGATATCACCTTGTTTTCACATTAAACAGACTTCCACATGAGAAAGCAGCAAGGATGCAGTGGCGTTAATGTTTCCTGGTGTCAACCTGTATTATTTCAGTAGATATTGAAATGAGGATGCATCTTGCTGCCTTTCCAATGAAGCAAGTTTAATTTAGTAATAGGTGAAAAACCATCCCTACAAATATGTTAATCAGATACTTGGCTTTGTGGACACTTTTCAGAGAACAAATTAGTTAGCATAAAAATAAAGCCAGAAAATGAAGAGCTGTTTAATCACTCAATTGGATTTTTCTGCCAGCATATTTCTTTTTCTCTGCAACCCACTGCTAAATTGTGCTTCCTAGCTGTTTTTATAAAATCACTGAATCAAATCTAACTCTGATTACATCAGAGAAGGCCAGGTACCCTACACCATAACAGGGGGTTTGAAATTTTGACTTGTCTGCTTAAAGATCACCAAAATCTGATAACAAGGTCAATTAAGTCCCTGGGTGGGATTGAACCACCAACCTTTTGGTTAATAGCCTTACACACTAACTGATTGCGCCACAGCGACACTTTGCAAAAGTACTTACTGACAAAGGCTAATAAGCATTCATCTAGAACGATTCCTAGAAACATTTTAAAAAGTCAATAATGTGGAGAGTTTTTGTAAGATGTTTCTTCCATCAACCAATGAAGAAACACATTGGTACTTTCCCATGATGAGTGAGTGCTTCAGGATCTCTTGCACTTACATGTGCAGCAGAGTACTGTAATGGAAGCATGCTGGGTCCATAACCCAGAGGTAGGCAGATTGAAACTATCCTCTGCTATATGCATTTTTTTTTGTTCATTAAAGTAATCCAAAACTGGGATTGATATTTTAGCTTTTATTTTTACTTAAAGTACAATAACTTTTACCATTTTAATTTGTTTTAATAGTATATTGACAGTATTGTTTTCTTTCAAAAATCCAATTAATTTTCTTTACCCGATTATTAAAATGGTAACTGACAAAAACAAACTACATTGTCACCAGAAGAGCAATACAAAATGTACAAGTGATATATTAAAATCATCTTTCCAGCTTGAATTTCAATGATGCATTGGGGCAACGATTTTGTGAGAAACATCTTCACCCTTAAATAAAGATTTTCTTAATTCCTTACCTGTGTGCTAATTAGATATCACCTTGTTTTCACATTAAACAGACTTCCACATGAGAAAGCAGCAAGGATGCAGTGGCGTTAATGTTTCCTGGTGTCAACCTTTATTATTTCAGTAGATATTGAAATGAGGATGCATCTTGCTGCCTTTCCAATGAAGCAAGTTTAATTTAGTAATAGGTGAAAAACCATCCCTACAAAGGTGTTAATCAGAGACTTGGCTTTGTGGACACTTTTCAGAGAACAAATTTGTTAGCATAAAAATAAAGCCAGAAAATGAAGAGCTGTTTAATCACTCAATTGGATTTTTTTGATAGCATATTTCTTTTTCTCTGCAACCCACTGCTAAATTGTGCTTCCTAGCTGTTTTTATAAAATCACTGAATCAAATCTAACTCTGATTACATCAGAGAAGGCCAGGTACCCTACACCATAACAGGGGTTTTCGAAATTTTGACTTGTCTACTTAAAGATCAACAAAATCTGATAACAAGGTCAATTATGTCCCTGGGTGGGATTGAACCACCAACCTTTTGGTTAATAGCTGTACACACTAACTGATTGCGCCACAGCGACACTTTGCAAAAGTGCATACTGACAAAGGCTAATAAGCATTCATCTAGAACGTTTCCTATAAAAACTTTAAATAGTCAATAATCTGGAGAGTTTTTGTAAGATGTTTCTTCCATCAACCAATGAAGAAACACATTGGTACTTTCCCATGATGAGTGAGTGCTTCAGGATCTCTTTCACTTACATGTGCAGCAGAGTACTGTTATGAAAGCATGCTGGGTCCATAACCCAGAGGTAGGCAGATTGAAACTATCCTCTGCTATATGCATTTTTTTTTGTTAATTAAAGTAATCCAAAACTGGGATTGATATTTTTGCTCTTTTATTTTTACTTAAAGTACAATAACTTTTACCATTTTAATTTGTTTTAATAGTATATTGACAGTATTGTTTTCTTTCAAAAATCCAATTACTTTTCTTTACCCGATTATTAAAATGGTAATTGACAAAAACAAACTACATTGTCACCAGAAGAGCAATACAAAATGTACAAGTGATATATTAAAATCATCTTTCCAGCTTGAATTTCAATGATGCATTGGGGCAACGATTTTGTGAGAAACATCTTCACCCTTAAATAAAGATTTTCTTAATTCCTTACCTGTGTGCTAATTAGATATCACTTTGTTTTCACATTAAACAGACTTCCACATGAGAAAACAGCAAAGATGCAGTGGCGTTAATGTTTCCTGGTGTCAACCTGTATTATTTCCGTAGATATTGAAATGAGGATGCATCTTGCTGCCTTTCCAATGAAGCAAGTTTAATTTAGTAATAGGTGAAAAACCATCCCTACAAAGATGTTAATCAGATACTTGGCTTTGTGGACACTTTTCAGAGAACAAATTTGTTATCATAAAAATAAAGCCAGAAAATGAAGAGCTGTTTAATCACTCAATTGGATTTTTCTGCCAGCATTTTTCTTTTTCTCTGCAACCCACTGCTAAATTGTGCTTCCTAGCTGTTTTTTTTATAAAATCACTTAATCAAATCTAACTCTGATTACATCAGAGAAGGCCAGGTACCCTACACCATAAGAGGGGTTTTGCAATTTTGACTTGTCTACTTAAATATTACCAAAATCTGATCACAAGGTCAATTACGTCCCTGGGTGGGATTGAACCACCAACCTTCTGATTAATAGCTGAACACACTAACCGATTGCGCCACAGAGACACTTTGCAAAAAGTACATACTGACAAAGACTAATAAGCATTCATCTAGAACGTTTCCTAGAAAAACTTTAAAAAGTCAATAATCTGGAGAGTTTTTGTAAGATGTTTCTTCCAGCAACCAATGAAGAAACACATTGGTACTTTCGCATGATGAGTGAGTGCTTCAGGATCTCTTGCACTTACATGTGCAGCAGAGTACTGCACTGGAAGCATGCTGGGCCCATAACCCAGAGGTAGGCAGATTGAAACTATCCTTTGCTATATGCATTTTTTTTTTGTTCATTAAAGTAATCCAAAACTGGGATTGATATTTTAGCTTTTATTTTTACTTAAAGTACAATAACTTTTACCATTTTAATTTGTTTTAATAGTATATTGACAGTATTGTTTTCTTTCAAAAATCCAATTAATTTTCTTTACCCGATTTTTAAAATGGTAATTGACAAAAACAAACTACATTGTCACCAGAAGAGCAATACAAAATGTACAAGTGATATATTAAAATCATCTTTCCAGCTTGAATTTCAATGATGCATTGGGGCAACGATTTTGTGAGAAACATCTTCACCCTTAAATAAAGATTTTCTTAATTCCTTACCTGTGTGCTAATTAGATATCACCTTGTTTTCACATTAAACAGACTTCCACATGAGAAAACAGCAAAGATGCAGTGGCGTTAATGTTTCCTGGTGTCAACCTGTATTATTTCCGTAGATATTGAAATGAGGATGCATCTTGCTGCCTTTCCAATGAAGCAAGTTTAATTTAGTAATAGGTGAAAAACCATCCCTACAAAAATGTTAATCAGATACTTGGCTTTGTGGACACTTTTCAGAGAACAAATTTGTTATCATAAAAATAAAGCCAGAAAATGAAGAGCTGTTTAATCACTCAATTGGATTTTTCTGCCAGCATTTTTCTTTTTCTCTGCAACCCACTGCTAAATTGTGCTTCCTAGCTGTTTTTTTTATAAAATCACTTAATCAAATCTAACTCTGATTACATCAGAGAAGGCCAGGTACCCTACACCATAAGAGGGGGTTTGCAATTTTGACTTGTCTACTTAAATATCACCAAAATCTGATCACAAGGTCAATTATGTCCCTGGGTGGGATTGAACCACCAACTTTTTGATTAATAGCTGAACACACTAACCAATTGCGCCACAGAGACACTTTGCAAAAAGTACATACTGACAAAGACTAATAAGCATTCATCTAGAACGTTTCCTAAAAAAACTTTAAAAAGTCAATAATCTGGAGAGTTTTTGTAAGATGTTTCTTCCAGCAACCAACGAAGAAACACATTGGTACTTTCGCATGATGAGTGAGTGCTTCAGGATCTCTTGCACTTACATGTGCAGCAGAGTACTGCAATGGAAGCATGCTGGGCCCATAACCCAGAGGTAGGCAGATTGAAACTATCCTTTGCTATATGCATTTTTTTTTGTTCATAAAAGTAATCCAAAACTGGGATTGATATTTTAGCTTTTATTTTTACTTAAAGTACAATAACTTTTACCATTTTAATTTGTTTTAATAGTATATTGACAGTATTGTTTTCTTTAAAAAATCCAATTAATTTTCTTTACCCGATTATTAAAATGGTAATTGACAAAAACAAACTACATTGTCACCAGAAGAGCAATACAAAATGTACAAGTGATACATTAAAATCATCTTTCCAGCTTGAATTTCAATGATGCATTGGGGCAACGATTATGTGAGAAACATCTTCACCCTTAAATAAAGATTTTCTTAATTCCTTACCTGTGTGCTAATTAGATATCACCTTGTTTTCACATTAAACAGACTTCCACATGAGAAAGCAGCAAGGATGCAGTGGCGTTAATGTTTCCTGGTGTCAACCTGTACTATTTCAGTAGATATTGAAATGAGGATGCATCTTGCTGCCTTTCCAATGAAGCAAGTTTAATTTAGTAATAGATGAAAAACCATCCCTACAAATATGTTAATCAGATACTTGGCTTTGTGGACACTTTTCAGAGAACAAATTAGTTAGCATAAAAATAAAGCCAGAAAATGAAGAGCTGTTTAATCACTCAATTGGATTTTTCTGCCAGCATATTTCTTTTTCTCTGCAACCCACTGCTAAATTGTGCTTCCTAGCTGTTTTTATAAAATCACTGAATCAAATCTAACTACATCAGAGAAGGCCAGGTACCCTACACCATAACAGGGGGTTTGAAATTTTGACTTGTCTACTTAAAGATCACCAAAATCTGATAACAAGGTCAATTAAGTCCCTGGGTGGGATTGAACCACCAACCTTTTGGTTAATAGCCTTACACACTAACTGATTGCGCCACAGTGACACTTTGCAAAAGTACTTACTGACAAAGGCTAATAAGCATTCATCTAGAACGATTCCTAGAAACATTTTAAAAAGTCAATAATGTGGAGAGTTTTTGTAAGATGTTTCTTCCATCAACCAATGAAGAAACACATTGGTACTTTCCCATGATGAGTGAGTGCTTCAGGATCTCTTGCACTTACATGTGCAGCAGAGTACTGTAATGGAAGCATGCTGGGTCCATAACCCAGAGGTAGGCAGATTGAAACTATCCTCTGCTATATGCATTTTTTTTGTTAATTAAAGTAATCCAAAACTGGGATTGATATTTTTGCTCTTTTATTTTTACTTAAAGTACATTAACTTTTACCATTTTAATTTGTTTTAATAGTATATTGACAGTATTGTTTTCTTTCAAAAATCCAATTAATTTTCTTTACCCGATTATTAAAATGGTAATTGACAAAAGCAAACTACATTGTCACCAGAAGAGCAATACAAAATGTACAAGTGATATATTAAAATCATCTTTCCAGCTTGAATTTCAATGATGCATTGGGGCAACGATTTTGTGAGAAACATCTTCACCCTTAAATAAAGATTTTCTTAATTCCTTACCTGTGTGCTAATTAGATATCACCTTGTTTTCACATTAAACAGACTTCCACATGCGAAAGCAGCAAGGATGCAGTGGCGTTAATGTTTCCTGGTGTCAACCTGTATTATTTCAGTAGACATTGAAATGAGGATGCATCTTGCTGCCTTTCCAATGAAGCAAGTTTAATTTAGTAATAGGTGAAAAACCATCCCTACAAAGATGTTAATCAGAGACTTGGCTTTGTGGACACTTTTCAGAGAACAAATTTGTTAGCATAAAAATAAAGCCAGAAAATGAAGAGCTGTTTAATCACTCAATTGGATTTTTTTGCCAGCATATTTCTTTTTCTCTGCAACTCACTGCTAAATTGTGCTTCCTAGCTGTTTTTATAAAATCACTAAATCAAATCTAACTCTGATTACATCAGAGAAGGCCAGGTACCCTACACCATAACAGGGGGTTTGAAATTTTGACTTGTCTACTTAAAGATCACCAAAATCTGATAACAAGGTCAATTAAGTCCCTGGGTGGGATTGAACCACCAACCTTTTGGTTAATAGCCTCACACACTAACTGATTGCGCCACAGCGACACTTTGCAAAAGTACTTACTGACAAAGACTAATACGCATTCATCTAGAACGATTTCTAGAAACATTTTAAAAAGTCAATAATGTGGAGAGTTTTTGTAAGATGTTTCTTCCATCAACCAATGAAGAAACACATTGGTACTTTCCCATGATGAGTGAGTGCTTCAGGATCTCTTGCACTTACATGTGCAGCAGAGTACTGTAATGGAAGCATGCTGGGTCCATAACCCAGAGGTAGGCAGATTGAAACTATCCTCTGCTATATGCATTTTTTTTGTTAATTAAAGTAATCCAAAACTGGGATTGATATTTTTGCTCTTTTATTTTTACTTAAAGTACAATAACTTTTACCATTTTAATTTGTTTTAATAGTATATTGACAGTATTGTTTTCTTTCAAAAATCCAATTAATTTTCTTTACCCGATTATTAAAATGGTAATTGACAAAAGCAAACTACATTGTCACCAGAAGAGCAATACAAAATGTACAAGTGATATATTAAAATCATCTTTCCAGCTTGAATTTCAATGATGCATTGGGGCAACGATTTTGTGAGAAAAATCTTCACCCTTAAATAAAGATTTTCTTAATTCCTTACCTGTGTGCTAATTAGATATCACCTTGTTTTCACATTAAACAGACTTCCACATGAGAAAGCAGCAAGGATGCAGTGGCGTTAATGTTTCCTGGTGTCAACCTGTATTATTTCAGTAGATATTGAAATGAGGATGCATCTTGCTGCCTTTCCAATGAAGCAAGTTTAATTTAGTAATAGGTGAAAAACCATCCCTACAAAGATGTTAATCAGATACTTGGCTTTGTGGACACTTTTCAGAGAACAAATTTGTTAGCATAAAAATAAAGCCAGAAAATGAAGAGCTGTTTAATCACTCAATTGGATTTTTTTGCCAGCATATTTCTTTTTCTCTGCAACCCACTGCTAAATTGTGCTTCCTAGCTGTTTTTATAAAATCACTGAATCAAATCTAACTCTGATTACATCAGAGAAGGCCAGGTACCCTACACCATAACAGGGGTTTTCGAAATTTTGACTTGTCTACTTAAAGATCAACAAAATCTGATAACAAGGTCAATTATGTCCCTGGGTGGGGTTGAACCACCAACCTTTTGGTTAATAGCCATACACACTAACTGATTGAGCCACAGCGACACTTTGCAAAAGTACTTACTGACAAAGGCTAATAAGCATTCATCTAGAACGTTTCCTATAAAAACTTTAAATAGTCAATAATCTGGAGAGTTTTTGTAAGATGTTTCTTCCATCAACCAATGAAGAAACACATTGGTACTTTCCCATGATGAGTGAGTGCTTCAGGATCTCTTGCACTTACATGTGCAGCAGAGTACTGTAATGGAAGCATGCTGGGTCCATAACCCAGAGGTAGGCAGATTGAAACTATCCTCTGCTATATGCATTTTTTTTGTTAATTAAAGTAATCCAAAACTGGGATTGATATTTGTGCTCTTTTATTTTTACTTAAAGTACAATAACTTTTACCATTTTAATTTGTTTTAATAGTATATTGACAGTATTGTTTTCTTTCAAAAATCCAATTAATTTTCTTTACCCGATTATTAAAATGGTAATTGACAAAAACAAACTACATTGTCACCAGAAGAGCAATACAAAATGTACAAGTGATATATTAAAATCATCTTTCCAGCTTGAATTTCAATGATGCATTGGGGCAACGATTTTGTGAGAAACATCTTCACCCTTAAATAAAGATTTTCTTAATTCCTTACCTGTGTGCTAATTAGATATCACCTTGTTTTCACATTAAACAGACTTCCACATGAGAAAACAGCAAAGATGCAGTGGCGTTAATGTTTCCTGGTGTCAACCTGTATTATTTCCGTAGATATTGAAATGAGGATGCATCTTGCTGCCTTTCCAATGAAGCAAGTTTAATTTAGTAATAGGTGAAAAACCATCCCTACAAAGATGTTAATCAGACACTTGGCTTTGTGGACACTTTTCAGAGAACAAATTAGTTAGCATAAAAATAAAGCCAGAAAATGAAGAGCAGTTTAATCACTCAATTGGATTTTTCTGCCAGCATATTTCTTTTTCTCTGCAACCCACTGCTAAATTGTGCTTCCTAGCTGTTTTTTTATAAAATCACTTAATCAAATCTAACTCTGATTACATCAGAGAAGGCCAGGTACCCTACACCATAAGAGGGGGTTTGAAATTTTGACTAGTCTACTTAAAGATCACCAAAATCTGATAACAAGGTCAATTACATCCCTGGGTGGGATTGAACCACCAACCCTTTGATTAATAACCAAACACACTAACCGATTGCGCCACAGAGACACTTTGCAAAAGTACATACTGACAAAGGTTAATAAGCATTCATCTAGAACGTTTCCTAGAAAAACTTTAAAAAGTCAATAATCTGGAGAGTTTTTGTAAGATGTTTCTTCCATCAACCAATGAAGAAACGCATTGGTACTTTCCCATGATGAGTGAGTGCTTCAGGATCTCTTGCACTTACATGTGCAGCAGAGTACTGCAATGGAAGCATGCTGGGCCCCTTAACCCAGAGGTAGGCAGATTGAAACTATCCTCTGCTATATGCATTTTTTTTTGTTAATTAAAGTAATCCAAAACTGGGATTGATATTTTTGCTCTTTTATTTTTACTTAAAGTACAATAACTTTTACCATTTTAATTTGTTTTAATAGTATATTGACAGTATTGTTTTCTTTCAAAAATCCACTTAATTTTCTTTACCCTATTTTTAAAATGGTAATTGACAAAAACAAACTACATTGTCACCAGAAGAGCAATACAAAATGTACAAGTGATATATTAAAATCATCTTTCCAGCTTGAATTTCAATGATGCATTGGGGCAACGATTTTGTGAGAAACATCTTCACCCTTAAATAAAGATTTTCTTAATTCCTTACCTGTGTGCTAATTAGATATCACCTTGTTTTCACATTAAACAGACTTCCACATGAGAAAGCAGCAAGGATGCAGTGGCGTTAATGTTTCCTGGTGTCAACCTGTATTATTTCAGTAGATATTGAAATGAGGATGCATCTTGCTGCCTTTCCAATGAAGCAAGTTTAATTTAGTAATAGGTGAAAAACCATCCCTACAAAGATGTTAATCAGATACTTGGCTTTGTGGACACTTTTCAGAGAACAAATTTGTTAGCATAAAAATAAAGCCAGAAAATGAAGAGCTGTTTAATCACTCAATTTGATTTTTTTGCCAGCATATTTCTTTTTCTCTGCAAACCACTGCTAAATTGTGCTTCCTAGCTGTTTTTATAAAATCACTGAATCAAATCTAACTCTGATTACATCAGAGAAGGCCAGGTACCCTACACCATAACAGGGGTTTTTGAAATTTTGACTTGTCTACTTAAAGATCACCAAAATCTGATAACAAGGTCAATTACATCCCTGGGTGGGATTGAACCACCAACCTTTTGGTTAATAGCTGTACACACTAACTGATTGCGCCACAGCGACACTTTGCAAAAGTACATACTGACAAAGGCTAATAAGCATTCATCTAGAACGTTTCCTAGAAAAACTTTAAATAGTCAATAATCTGGAGAGTTTTTGTAAGATGTTTCTTCCATCAACCAATGAAGAAACACATTGGTACTTTCCCATGATGAGTGAGTGCTTCAGGATCTCTTGCAATTACATGTGCAGCAGAGTACTGTAATGGAAGCATGCTGGGTCCATAGCCCAGAGGTAGGCAGATTGAAACTATCCTCTGCTATATGCGTTTTTTTTTTGTTAATTAAAGTAATCCAAAACTGGGATTTATATTTTTGCTCTTTTATTTTTACTTAAAGTACAATAACTTTTACCATTTTCATTTGTTTTAATAGTATATTGACAGTATTGTTTTCTTTCAAAAATCCACTTAATTTTCTTTACCCGATTATTAAAATGGTAATTGACAAAAACAAACTACATTGTCACCAGAAGAGCAATACAAAATGTACAAGTGATATATTAAAATCATCTTTCCAGCTTGAATTTCAATGATGCATTGGGGCAACGATTTTGTGAGAAACATCTTCACCCTTAAATAAAGATTTTCTTAATTCCTTACCTGTGTGCTAATTAGATATCACCTTGTTTTCACATTAAACAGACTTCCACATGAGAAAGCACAAAGGATGCAGTGGCGTTAATGTTTCCTGGTGTCAACCTGTATTATTTCAGTAGATATTGAAATGAGGATGCATCTTGCTGCCTTTCCAATGAAGCAAGTTTAATTTAGTAATAGGTTAAAAACCATCCCTACAAATGTGTTAATCAGAAACTTGGCTTTGTGGACACTTTTCAGAGAACAAATTTGTTAGCATAAAAATAAAGCCAGAAAATGAAAAGCTGTTTAATCACTCAATTGGATTTTTTTGCCAGCATATTTCTTTTTCTCTGCAACCCACTGCTAAATTGTGCTTCCTAGCTGTTTTTATAAAATCACTGAATCAAATCTAACTCTGATTACATCAGAGAAGGCCAGGTACCCTACACCATAAGAGGGGGTTTGAAATTTTCACTTGTCTACATAAAGATCACCAAAATCTGATAACAAGGTCAATTACGTCCCTGGGTGGGATTGAACCACCAACCTTTTGGTTAATAGCCTTACACAGTAACTGATTGCGCCACAGCAACACTTTGTAAAAGTCCATACTGACAAAGGCTAATAAGCATTCATCTAGAACGATTCCTAGAAACATTTTAAAAAGTCAATAATGTGGAGAGTTTTTGTAAGATGTTTCTTCCATCAACCAATGAAGAAACACATTGGTACTTTCCCATGATGAGTGAGTGCTTCAGGATCTCTTGCACTTACATGTGCAGCAGAGTACTGTAATGGAAGCATGCTGGGTCCATAACCCAGAGGTAGGCAGATTGAAACTATCCTTTGCTATATGCATTTTTTTTTTGTTCATTAAAGTAATCCAAAACTGGGATTGATATTTTAGCTTTTATTTTTACTTAAAGTACAATAACTTTTACCATTTTAATTTGTTTTAGTGCAAATGGCATATCAGCAGTCAGCACTAACTGGTGACATGCCATTTGTACAAGTAAGCCATGTGTGACTAATATATAAACATACTTTATTAAATAACACCTCAAACTATCATACCCAGGATTCAAACCTATAACCTGTTGAATTCTAATCAAACACCCTACCCATGGAGCTACTTGATCCTGCATCTTTTCTAACCTCCAAAAACAGATTCAGTTGCATTTTCCAGCGTGTTTTGTTTGCGCCTTTGCAAATGTCTTACATCGACAAACTTATTTAGTACTATTTTGCAAATAGGGTTACATTGTCGCAACATTGTGTTCCCTAATTGCTTGATTTTTTAAATGCAACAATTGATAAAGACACCTGATAATTGCTCTGTGGAGTCTTATTTTGTGTTTTGTGTTTAGTCTTTAGATCTGAATTTGAATGTACTTGTGAACTAACTTAATTTCCTACTTCTAAATTCATTCCTAAATTCACTACTTACATGAATCCTGTAGTTGGGCATTTTGGGACTTCGATTGTGGGCATTGTTTTGTGTCCAGACCAGCAGCAGGTGGTGTGCATTTGCTGGAAAGGCATCGAAGACCTCCGATATGCTGCATCTCCTGATGTGTGTCTCCCTCAAGTGGCTGTCAGCAAATGCCTGCTAGACACCCCATTCCAAGCTGATTGTGACATCATGGAACATGCATCATAGAACAGGCATGCTAAAACATGGGTCTTCAACCTGCGACCCTCCAGCTGCTGTGGAACTACACATCCCAGCATGCCCTGCCTCAGTTTTAGCATACCTTAATAGCAAAACTGTGGCAGGGCATGCTGGGATGTGTAGTTTCACAGCAGCTGGAGGGCCACAGGATGAAGACCCATGTGCTAGAGCCAAGCCGCAGGTACATTGATTGCTAGCAAGCTGAATATTTAAATCCTTTTTGTTCCGCAGCATTCCAATGCGGAAGATTCCATGGAACCAGAGATCCTTCCATTGAGAAGGACATGCTGCCTGGATGACTACACTGTGCAAATTAAATCACGGAGCCAGTTGGCTTGTGGGTGGCTCTGGTGACTGGGTGGTTGGGTGGGTGGTGTGTCGGAAGTGGAGCGCATGCAAATGATTGTGTATCATCCAGCTAGTGAGAGAGAAAACTCATGCAGGAGTGTTCCTGCTTGTCAGTGGGTTATGCACCTTGCCAGACGTTAAATCTACATAGAGCAGCTGGAGGGGACAAGAGCAGGTTTGCAAAATATAGATAGAAGAGCATATATGCTGGCGCATTCTCCATGATTGTGTCAGCTTATGTTTTGGTGCACTGCACTTTCCTCCACTAAGTTTTAGCCATTTTTGTTAAGCTCAAGTGTAGTTGCTTCTCGGCCTTTTGGCTGTGATCTTGTATCGTGGTTGAAGGGTCTGCTGGAGGGAGGGATTGTTTTCTTCATTGGCGAAAGACCAAAGATATTCCAGGATGGAAGGCTTGGGAACACTATCTGTTTTTCAGTTGTGGAAGAGCACAGAGGTCGGATTGGACTACATTCTATAGTAAAGGATATCTTTCTATTTATTGACCCTCCCCTTATATGTGTCTGTGTTACAATAAAGCTTCGGTTTTGTGAATCCCTCACCCTCTTACACTCCACACCCATAGCCTTATTAACTGTTGTATTATTGTATACTTTAAATGTATAGTGCAGTTCATGATTTATAGTGTAGACTGGCCTGTGCTGTAGTTCTTGAACTGTACTATACCGTCAGCATTTGTATTGTGTTTTGGCTGTGCTGCAACACTGTATTTATGTGTGCAATGTTTATGTATGTTTTTTTTTAATGTCAATAAAGACTGCTTTTTCAAGCCAATATCTGAAAACAATCAATGTTTATCTTTGATGGCAATAAAAGTGGTATGATATTTGATGCTTTTGAAATCCAATATCTGATATGTCCCCTATCTGGGAACCATATATTAAATGGCTTTTCAGAAAAGGGAGATGGGAGAAGAGCTTTCATTACTTGTAGGACCGATGCACATAAAGAAGCAAAAAAACATACATAAACATTACACACATAAGTACCGCGTTGCGGCACAGCCAAAACACAATAGAAATGCTGATGGTATAGTACAGTTCAAGAACTACAGCACAGGCCAGCCTACACTATAAATCATGAACTGCACTATACATTTAAACTGTACAATAATACAACAGTTAATAAGGCTATGGGTGTGGAGTGTAAGAGGGTGAGGGAATCACAAGCCCGAAGCTTTATTGAAAGACTGACACATATAAGGGGAGGTTTAATAAATAGAAAGACATCCTTTACTATAGAATGTAGTCCAATCCGACCTCTGTGCTCTTCCACAACTGAAAAACAGATAGTGTTCCCAAGCCTTCCATCCTGGAATATCTTTGGTCTTTCGCCAATGAAGAAAGCAATCCCTCCCTCCAGCAGACCCTTCAACCACAATACAAGATCACAGCCAAAAGGCCGAGAAGCAACTACACTTGAGCTTAACAAAAATGGCTAAAACTTAGTGGAGGAAAGTGCAGTGCACCAAAACATAAGCTGACACAATCATGGAGAATGCGCCAGCATATATGCTCTTCTATCTATATTTTGCAAACATGCTCTTGTCCCCTCCAGCTGCTCTATGTAGATTTAACGTCTGGCAAGGTGCATAACCCACTGACAAGCAGGCACACTCCTGCATGAGTTTTCACTCTCACTAGCTGGATGATACACAATCATTTGCATGTGCTCCACCTCCGACACACCACCCACCCAACCACCCAGTCACCAGAGCCACCCACAAACCAACTGGCTCCGTGATTTAATTTGCACAGTGTAGTCATCCAGGCAGCATGTCCTTCTCAATGGAAGGATCTCTGGTTCCATGGAATCTTCCGCATTGGAATGCTGCGGAACAAAAAGGATTTAAATATTCAGCTTGCTAGCATTCAATGTACCTGCGGCTTGGCTCTAGCACATGGGTCTTCATCCTGTGGCCCTCCAGCTGCTGTGAAACTACACATCCCAGCACGCCCTGCCACAGTTTTGCTATAAGGTATGCTAAAACTGAGGCAGGGCATGCTGGGATGTGTAGTTCCACAGCAGCTGGAGGGTCGCAGGTTGAAGACCCATGTTTTAGCATGCCTGTTCTATGATGCATGTTCCGTGATGTCACAATCAGCTTGGAATGGGGTGTCTAGCAGGCATTTGCTGACAGCCACTTGAGGGAGACACACATCAGGAGATGCAGCATATCGGAGGTCTTCGATGCCTTTCCAGCAAATGCACACCACCTGCTGCTGGTCTGGACACAAAACAATGCCCACAATCGAAGTCCCAAAATGCCCAACTACAGGATTCATGTAAGTAGTGAATTTAGGAATGAATTTAGAAGTAGGAAATTAAGTTAGTTCACAAGTACATTCAAATTCAGATCTAAAGTCTAGATAGGCCTCACGTCCTGGCAGCCGCCAGCATTTAAAAATGCCTTGATTAGAGGTACGGAATTAAATGTAGATAAGAAGTAGACACAAAATAAGACTCCGCAGAGCAGTTATCAGGTGTTTTTATCAATTGTTGCATTTAAAAAATCAAGCAATTAGGGAACACAATGTTGCAACAATGTAACCCTATTTGCAAAATAGTACTAAATAAGTTTGTCGATGTAAGACATTTGCAAAGGCGCATCCAAAACACGCTGGAAAATGCAACTGAATCTGTTTTTGGAGGCTAGAATAGGAAATGTGCATCGGTCCTACAAGTACTGAAAGCTCTTCTCCCATCTCCCTTTTCTGAAAAGCCATTTAATATATGGTTCCCAGATAGGGGACATATCAGATATTGCCTTTCAAAAGCAGCAAATATCATACCACTTCTATTGCCATCAAAGATAAACATTGATTGTTTTCAGATATTGGATTGAAAAAGCAGTCTTTATTGACATAAAGAAGCAAAAAAACATACATAAACATTACACACATAAGTACTGTGTTGCAGCACAGCCAAAACACAATACAAATGCTGTCGGTATAGTACAGTTCAAGAACTACAGTACAGGTCAGCCTACACTATAAATCATGAACTGCACTATACATTTAAACAATACAATAGTTAATAAGGCTATGGGTGTGGAGTGTAAGAGGGTGACGGAATCACAAGCCCAAAGCTTTATTGAAAGACAGACACATATAAAGGGAGGATTAATAAATACAAAGATACCCTTTACTATAGAATGTAGTCCAATCCGGTCTTTCAACTCTTCCACAACTGAAAAACGGATAGTGTTCCCAAGCCTTCCATCCTGGAATATCTTCAGTCTCTCGCCAATGAAGAAACAATCCCTCCAGCAGACTCTTCAACCACAATACAATATCACAGCCAAAAAAGCGAGAAGCAACTACACTTGCGTTTAAACAAAATGGCTAAAACTTAGTGGAGGAAAGTGCAGTGCACCAAAACATAAGCTGACACAATCATGGAGAATGCGCCAGCATATATGCTCTTCTGTGTATATTTTCCAAACCTGCTCTTGTCCCCTCCAGTTGCTCCATGTAGATTTGACGTCTGGCAAGGTGCATAACTCACTGACAAGCAGGCACACTCCTGCATGAGTTTTCTCTCTCACTAGCTGGATGATACACATTCATTTGCATGTGCTCCACCTCCGACACACCGCCCACCCAACCACCCAGTCACCAGAGCCACCCACAAGCCAACTGGCTCCGTGATTTAATTTGCACAGTGCAGTCATCCAGGCAGCATGTCCTTCTCAATGGAATAATCTCTGGTTCCATGGAATCTTCCGCATTGGAATGCTGCGGAACAAAAAGGATTTAAACATTCAGCTTGCTAGCATTCAATGTACCTGCGGTTTGGTTCTAGCACATGGGTCTTCATCCTGTGGCCCTCCAGCTGCTGTGAAACTACACATCCCAGCATGCCCTGCCACAGTTTTGCTATTAAGGTATGCTAAAACTGAGGCAGGGCATGCTGGGATATGTAGTTCCACAGCAGCTGGAGGGTCGCAGGTTGAAGACCCATGTTCTAGCATGCCTGTTCTATGATGCATGTTCCGTGATGTCACAATCAGCTTGGAATGGGGTGTCTAGCATGCATTTGCTGACAGCCACTTGAGGCAGACACACATCAGGAGATGCAGCATATCGGAGGTCTTCGATGCCTTTCCAGCAAATGCACACCACCAGCTGCTGGTCTGGACACAAAACAATGCCCACAATTGAAGGCTCAAAATGCCCAACTACAGGATTAATGTAAGTAGTGAATTTAGGAATGAGTTTAGAAGTAGGAAATTAAGTTAGTTCACAAGTACATTCAAATTCAGATCTAAAGACTAGGTAGGCCTCACGTCCTGGCAGCACCCAGCATTTAAAAATGCCTTGATTATAGGTAGGGAATTAAATGTAGATAAGAAGTAGACACAAAAGAAGACTCCACAGAGCAATTATCAGGTGTCTTTATCAATTTTTGCATTTAAAAAATCAAGCAATTAGGGAACACAATGTTGCGACAATGTAACCCTATTTGCAAAATAGTACTAAATAAGTTTGTCGATGTAAGACATTTGCAAAGGCGCAAACAAAACACGCTGGAAAATGCAACTGAATCTGTTTTTGGAGGTTAGAATAGATGCAGGATCAAGTAGCTCAATGGGTAGGGTGTTTGATTAGAATTTAACAGGTTATAGGTTTGAATCCTGGGTATGATAGTTTGAGGTGTTATTTAATAAAGTATGTTTATATATTAGTCACACATGGCTTACTTGTACAAATGGCATGTCACCAGTTAGTGCTGACTGCTGATATGCCATTTACACAAACATGCCATGTGTGACTGTATATGCATTTAAGGAGGGCACCCCTGCAATACCACAAACCATTGAGTGTCAAGTATACTAGATATATCTTCATATCTCATGTGCTTTCTCTGAGACCAATCTTGTTATGCCCCTTCCCCACAAGGCATGCGCCTTTTGTCCATATTGCAAAAATGGGGGGGAGGGCATATAATTCTCTGTCACAGGGCACCAAAAAGTCTAGTTATGGCTCTGGTATGCATTATGTAATCTGGCAGACCATCTCTCCAACACTGGCTGGTTGGAATAGAAATCCGGTTATCTATGTGAGCAAATGACCATCAACGATTTACTCTCAAACACTAAAAAATTGACAAAAATGGTCCCCTAAACAAATTGGTTAAATTTTGGGTTTAACCAATTTGTGTAATGACCATTTTTGACCACTTTTCTAGTGTTTGGGAGCAAATGGTTAATTGACATTTGCTCCTATACATTACCAGATTTTCATTCCATCCATCCAGACTGGATAGATAGCCTGACAGATAATTGTGTAGTGTACGCCCAGGATAACTGTTAGTCATGCTTTATTTTATGGCGGCACATAAATGGGTGGACAGATCCAGGGCAAGCACTGCCCACTCATGCATAGTTGTCAACTGATGTGAAGTTCCAGGGGGCAATCTCAGTTATAAAGAGAAGTATCTGGAAATTGTCCCTAGTTAAAAAAAAAATAATAATTTTTATCAACTCCATTTATTTAGTATGATATCCCAGGTGATAGGATGCCGGCAGTCAGAACAACATACTTTATTAAATAACACATCTCAAACTACCATACCCAGGATTCAAACCTATAACCTGTTGAATTCTAATCAAACACCCTACCTATTGAGCTATTTGATCCTGCATAAAAATTGTGAACATTATATGAAGCTATTGGTACTTTGCAAAAAAAAAGAATCAGCATTACAACGCAGCAGATCCATGCAGTTTGCAGCCACACACTACATGTATCTGCTCAGCCACAATGCTGATTATTTCTTCACAAAGTACAAGGTGAGCTCCAAACAGAATTCTCAAGCTTAGAATTATACCTTTCTTTGCCAAACCTTGAAGTCGGGCCCCCCACCCTGGGATCCCCCAGAGGGAGGCCTGCACCGTCATGCGGCAGGCTTGTCCGTTTTGGAAGCAGGCTGATGGGCAGCCCAGGATTGCTTCAGTCTGGGCTTGGCAGGTCTGGAAACATGAGCTTGCTTTGGGTATGCCTGACCTTGGGTACGCTTTACCTGGAGGATGAAAGGGCCAAGAAAAGTACTTTTAGCCTTCTGCGTGGTAGGAGTCATACTAGGTAGGCAAGCTGTTTTAGCAGTAGCCAGATCAGCTACAATCTTATTGAGGTCTTCTCCAAAAGGAGATTCAACTGAGGCAGCACAAGGGAACTCTCATCTGGGGACAACAACTGCAGGGAGAACACATATTTTCAGATGAACATGGTAGGGCAGAAGGCTGCCTAATACTGAAGCACCCCCAAACAACAAATCAAATGCAACTTACTTGACAGAGATGTGCCTGAGCAACGGCCCTCCCCAGCCCTATCCCAAATCATACTTATTTTGCATAGGAGATACCATGGTCATGAAGATTGTTCTCCCAGGGTTAGGTTCATTCATTGCATTCTGGGTATGCTGACCCCTGTGATTTCCCCAAATGTGGGAAACTCGACTGCATTATTTGTGGTAGTGGGGGACTGTGTTTGTGCTTTCCTCTGGTCAGCTCTGGTAAAAGTCAGATTTCTTTGTCTCAGATCTTCCTCTAGCCTTGTTCTTCTTTCGAGAGTTCCCTTGTGCTGCCTCAGTTGGATCTCCTTCACTTGACAGGGGGGTGCCCGAGCAGCGACCCTCCCCAGCTCTAGCCCAACTCCTACTTACCTGCCAGGTGAGATACTATGATCATGAAGTTGCTTCTCCCAGGGCAAGGCTCACCCATTGCACTCTGGGTGTGCTGCCCCTGCGATTTCCCCAAATGTGGGAAACTTGACTGCATAATTTGAGTTTTCCCTGGTCGGCTCTCATGTAATTCAGATCTCTTTGTCTCAGGTCTCTCTCCAGCCTAGTTTGCTGTCTGGTTCCACTTCTTTTTTCTTGAGCCCCTCCCTTCTATACCCTTGTGCACTATCCTGACTTCTCCTCCCGTCTGCTTACTTTGTGCCTCCCAATGCACAATGCAAACTACGGGTAGTGCTGCAGGGCCCACACCCTTTTACTTGCTTTACAGAGCAGCTCTGGAGCTGTTACAGTGCCCAGCTGCTGCAAGAAATCAGCTTGAATGCTTCAGGGGCTGGGGAATGGCCAACATGAGCCCCACACCGAAGGAGGGTGGGGGTGCTTAATGCGAACTAGGGGTCATCCAAGCACCACAAAAGGCTTCCATGCCCTGCACGCTCCTTTTCTCTTTTCATATGCAGACGAGGGTTGAAGCCAACTTTGACCCACTGCTTGGATGACATCACCATATTCAAATCCATCTGCTGCAGGCCATCCCCCAGGAATGCTTGCACTAGTTGTTGCATTTGGTTTGTTGTTTGGGGGTGCTTCAGTATTAGGCAGCCTTCTGCCACCCCATGTTCATCTGAAAATATGTGTTCTCCCTGCAGTTGTTGTCCCCAGATGAGAGTTCCCTTGTGCTGCCTCAGTTGAATCTCCTTTACTTGACAGAGATGTGCCTGAGCAGCGGCCCTCCCCAGCCCTATCCCAAATCATACTTATTTTGCATAGGAGATACTATTGTCATGAAGATTGTTCTCCCAGATTTTATTAAGTGATTTTATAAAAAACAGCTAGGAAGCACAATTTAGCAGTGGGTTGCAGAGAAAAAAATAACATTTTAAACCTACCGGTAAATTTTTTTTCTCGTAGTCCGTAGAGGATGATGGGGACTCCGTAAGGACCATGGGGGATAGACGGGCTCCGCAGCAGACATGGGCACTTTAAGAAAGACTTTAGATCTGGGTGTGCACTGGCTCCTCCCTCTATGCCCCTCCTCCATACCTCAGTTAGAGAAACTGTGCCCAGAGGAGACGGACAGTACGAGGAAAGGATTTTTGTTAATCCAAGGTCAAGATTCATACCAGCCACACCAATCACACCGTATAACTTGTGATATACTACCCAGTTAACAGTATGAAAACAACATAGCATCAGTCCAAGACCGATGAAAACTAACATATAACCCTTATGTAAGCAATAACTATATACAAGTCTTGCAGAAGTAGTCCGCACTTGGGACGGGCACCCAGCATCCTCTACGGACTACGAGAAAAAGATTTACCGGTAGGTTTAAAATCTTATTTTCTCTTACGTCCTAAAAGATGCTGGGGACTCCGTAAGGACCATGGGGATTATACCAAAGCTCCCAAACGGGCTCCTGCGGATGACTCTGCAGCACCGATTGAGCAAACAGGAGGTCCTCCTCAGCCAGGGTATCAAACTTATAGAACTTTGCAAAGGTGTTTGAACCCGACCAAGTAGCAGCTCGGCACAGCTGTAGTGCCGAGACCCCCGGGCAGCTGCCCAAGAAGAGCCCACCTTCCTAGTGGAATGGGCCTTGACTGAATTAGGCAACGGCAATCCCGCCATAGAATGCGCCTGCTGAATCGTGTTACAGATCCAGAGAGCAATAGTCTGATTTGAAGCAGGGGTGCCAATCTTGTTGGCTGCATACAGGACAAACAGTGCTTCTGTTTTTCTGACTCTAGCCGTTCTGGCCACGTAAATTTTCAAAGCCCTGACCACATCAAGGGACTCGGAATCCTCCAAGTCACGCGTAGCCACAGGCACCACAATAGGTTGGTTCATATGAAAGGATGAGTCCACTTTTAGCAGGAATTGAGGACGGGTCTGCAATTCCGCTCTATCCATATGGAAAACCAGATAGGGGATTTTATGTGATAAAGCTGCTAATTCCGACACTCGCCTAGCGGAAGCCAAGGCTAATAACATGACCACCTTCCAAGTGAGATATTTAAACTCCACCATTTTAAGTGGTTCAAACCATAACCTTAACACCACGTTAAGGTCCCAAGGGACCACCAGAGGTACAAAAGGAGGCTGAATATGCAGTACTCCCTTCACAAAAGTTTGTACTTACTTCAGGAAGAGAGGCCAATTCCTTTTGAAAGAAAATGGATAAGGCCAAAATCTGAACCCTAATAGAGCCTAATTTTAGGCCCAAATTCACTCCAGTTTGTAGGAAGTGAAGGAAGTGGCCCAGGTGGAATTCTTACGTATGAGCATTCCTGGCCTCACACAAAGAAACATATTTTCGCCATATACAGTGATAATGTTTAGATGTCACGTCCTTCCTAGCCTTTATTAGCGTAGGAATGACCTCATCTGGAATACCCTTTTCCGCTAGGATCCGGCGTTCAACCGCCATGCCGTCAAACGCAGCCGCGGTAAGTCTTGGAACAGACAGGGCCCCTGTTGCAACAGGTCCTGTCTTAGAGGAAGTGGCCACGGATCTTCTGTGAGCATTTCCTGCAGATCTGGATACCAGGTCCTTCGCGGCCAATCTGGAACAATGAGAATTGTTCTTACTCCTCTTTTTCTTACTATTATCAACACCTTGGGTATGAGAGGTAAAGGAGGAAATACATAGACCGACCGGAACACCCACGGTGTCACTAGGGCGTCTACAGCTACTGCCCGAGGGTCTCTTGACCTGTTGCAATACCTCTGTAGCTTTTTGTTGAGGCGGGACGCCATCATGTCTATCTGGAACAGTCCCCACCGACTTGCAATCTGTGCGAAGACTTCCTGATGGAGTCCCCACTCTCCTGGATGTAGGTCGTGTCTGCTGAGGAAGTCTGCATCCCAGTTGTCCACTCCCGGAATGAACACTGCTGACAGTGCGCTTTGATAAAGCTAAATATTTATCTTATTTAAAACCCTTTGTGAGGTCTAAGAACACAGTACGCTATTTGCGTATGGAGTACCGTAAGGGTACGCTCGTTGCGTAACAATCGCTTAGCCGTGGTCGAGACGCTCAAGCGTCACGTTCGCTCACGGCCAAGAGATCACAGGCAGGCATGCTATTGGCTGCTGACTAACGTAATGGTTCGCTATAGCGTAACGGACGCTGTATCGGGAGCGGGCTGCTCGAGCGATACAGACGCTCACGAGAATACGCTGTTGGTATCGGGCACACTTATAGGTGAGCGACTACCGTAATGCTACGCTATCAGCGTAGCGGACGCTCGAGACCACGAGGAGATCACGAGCGGCGCCGACGCTCACAATGTTAAACCTTTATGTCTAAACCACAAACAATGTAATTTGCTGTAAAACCTTAGTGTAGAGATAGGGTGTAAATGCAACACTGTATAACCTTATTAACTCAAAAGCTGTTCGAGCGTCACCGACGCTCTGAGAATACTTAACACTATAAGAAATACACAAATACCGTGCTTAGGGTCCAACGCCTAATATATATATTATGAATGTTATACTTGCAAAAGAATTAATACAATACAAGTCATACACTACAATATAACATAGACTAACTAACCAGGTAACTACACAGTAAATACAATACAAGTACGTTTAAGAGAAAATGAGAGAAAGAGAAGAGAGAGAGAGAAAGATATGGCCCATAATAACAAGAAAAGACAATATGATTACGGAGAAAACTTACGCACAAAGGAAACGATCGCATGCGCCTTTGGACATCCAGCTCCCGATTTTCAGCAATGATAACCGATGAAGAGTGAGTGCTGGATGTGATCGGCCTGTCTATTTATGCCCCACACACAATACAATTCAATGGTCCCTACAATCTCATTGTTCATTGGACACAGGAATTTGTCTTCGCATTATAACAAAAGGTCATAGGTTGATTCATACAGGTGGGCTGTGACTATTTCCAACAGCTCAGGTGGGAGGGAAACTGGGTTTCCCGCCGCATGGATAAGTAAGTGCAAATACAGTAAATGTTCATAAACTTCTTATGTCCATAACTATTCGCACGAGCGATTGATCCGCTTCAAACCAACACCGGAATATTGCTAATTAAATACTCTTCCGATGGATACTAAACACCACTGTATTACTCCTGTCTGACCCTTCGTATCAAACAATGAGGGATCTCTCTGTCCAGGAACATACTACATTAACTAAACTTTCAGAATCTATCAAAGGGACCATAATCTACAAAATGCATTATATGGTGAAAATATGTAACGAAAGAGTCGCCCGCTAGACGCACACAATCTCTACCGTAAATGTGCATACCGTGCGCCTGCGGGTGCCCGCAACAGCGAGTATGCGCACGCACGGTAGAGCGCACGCATGCGCAGCAGGGACACATATGAGGTGCAAATATGGCAGTGTGCATCGTGATATTTTTCTGACTTTGACAGTCCACCCTTTGGCAGTCAACAATAACTGCCACTTCCTAAAACATTTCAAAAAGAGAAAAATATATGTCAGGGGTTAATACATTTACATGGTTGGGTAGGGGAGGAGAGGAGAAGGTAGGAAAAGGGTATGACCTAGTGAGATAGCAGAAGCATGTGTGTATGAATCCATGTTTGGGGGGTCATGTATCATCGTGCCGTACGTGTTTTAAATCAAGCTTTGAGGTATTGCGAAGTATACATTTGAATTCCTTCTTATCCCGTGGTACGGGTCTGTGGATGGGCTGTCAAACTTTACCGAGCTTTTTTCGGATTTTGGTTGTAACAAAAATGGGGAGCACATTTTAGTTGATGATACATGAATGGGGGAATATGTGATTGCTGATATCTGTGCCTGTATTCCCTATACTATGTGTGTAATTACCTGAAGGTTGTAGAGATGAAGAAAATACATAGTTACGGTAAATGCAGTGGTATTCTATGTCAGGTTAATGAACATTCGTCGATTGAGGTCTTGTTTGGTGTCTGTTGAATGCAGTCTTCTTTGTGCTTTTGCCCATAAGGTGCGAGCAAAAAGCTTTGTCAATGTCCATAGATTTACAAAAGTGTTGGGCTAGAGTAATTTTAAAATTTCTAGGGAAACTGGGGATCTATGGCATAGTTCATCAAAAATCTGTGTATAAGGTTGTCAAAACTTCTTCTTTAATCCATCTGTTGTCTGTATATCGGCTCATCAAATTCCTCGTCCAAGTGGGTCTTTTTACCTCAGAGGAAAACGGAAAAACAGGTGAAAGAAACGGACCGTAGAAATCGCATTACAATTTCCTCACTCCTTAAACTCATCACCCTGGTACTTCGTTTGCACTTCGTTAAAGCCTGACCGCATCTAAATATCAAGCCAATCGTTATGATAACACCTAAGATACATAGGAGAAACTTCCCTACATCCATTATAACTCCTTGAGCCCATTCTCCTAAACCGGAGAACCAATTTCGCGGGTTCAACCATGACACCCAACTAGTCAGCTCATTACTCACAGCAGCAAGGGTGAGATTGTGTCTCCTGCGAAATTCCCACTTCAATTGGAGAATATCGTCCATCTTTTGGTCTATGACCTCGACCGGGTCCTCGGTACTATTCGTTATATATGTGCAGCATTTCACGCCGTACTGCGTTGCCAGTGTGACACAATATCCACCTGTTACTGCTGTGAGATAATTGAGAATCATTCTATGCTGAACTAGTTCTGTTTTATAAGCTTGAAGTTCTCTTCCAGTATACCTAAACGTGTCATCATACATTTCTGTGATATTGTCTAACAAATTTGCGAGCGCAGATATGTATTTATAATTCAACACTCCTCTGGCGGTGCGAGTGAGGTCTAACGCAAGTAGAAACTGAATCCCGGTGGATTCATGGATCATGTCAGAGGCCGGGTGCTCTGTTCTTTCTATCAGGTGCCGTTTAACTACGTGCTCGTAATGGGTGTGAGTATAAGGAGTTTGGGCAACACGGTGTATGTCTTTCATTTTGGCATGTGATACAGTCATTACCTCAGGCAATACTTTTCCAATATAACACAATCCTTCAGAGTTTGGGGCAAGCCACTTATACGCCTTCCTCCCGCATATGAAATATGCATCATCGGGGAGAACATATGGGACGGAGTAGGACATAACCATATTACACATTTTCCATGTGAAATCTCCTAACCCTAATTCTCCCATCTGTCTAGTACACGTATCAGCTTGTACGATATGTGCACAGTATCCTGGTGATACCTCTCCAACTCTCGTAATCCTACTTCCTAGGGTATACCTATACCGGAAAGATTTTCCTCTACTGGCTATGTGGCGTATAAGCTCTGTATCTGTCGGCATTCTATCTGCTCTATATGAAAAGGTCATGGTTTGGTTACTCCATGACACTTCCCAATTTCCCGGCTTTCGGGGATTGGAAATGTTAAAACATATGAGGGATCTATCCACATGATATTGGTGGAGCTTCAAACTAGGAGGACTGGAGATATTAAACCTCCTGTCCACCGGTCTCCCACCACTTAGCTCAAGTACCTCCCCTATCGTTAAAGGAAATGGTACTAGTCCTGATTTGCTATGACCTTGAGGTACTTGAGAGCATACCCAACAATCTGTTTGATTTAACACGCTACCCACTAAGGAGTGATAGTCACTCAAGGGATGCCGGTCCATGTGGATATTAAAACTGGATTGGCATTTCTTAATGCACCCATCCTCGACTACGTTGTCACAGAGCCTACAGATACAGTTTTCTTCAGCTAACAATCCTTCACAATTCCTTCTATTGTCAATGCTATCGGATTGTTTTCTGATACTCGCCTTTGCTTGTTGATTATGTTGTTCTCGGAAAACTACGCCTCCATCTCTGTCATCAGAACCCATTCCAGAACCTCTCTCGACCTCCATGGTACTCTCGCCGGAACAGACTGCTCTGGTCAACATCATGGTCAACAGGAAAATCCGGATCACAGTCTCTTGGGGCAAGTCCATCTTATAGGAGGAAACGAAGAAGAATGAGAAGGGGGGGAAAATAATTTGAGGGAGAGGGGATGGGAAGTTGGAGAAAAAGAATAAAAGGGAACAGGGAATCGACAACTGCTTTTGATCTTGTGATTTTCAATGCTCAGGTGCCGCCTCAGTCCTCCTGGAACAGACACTCCAGTGATACAACGTCCTCTACCGTCTGTTCCTTATCACGGGACCTCTCTGGATCAGCAACCTTCTTACAATGGGACGAATGAACCCAAGTCTCTCTCTCGGCAACTTTCAATGCTGTAGTGCTAGTCAATAAGACTTGGTATGGTCCTTCCCATCTGTCAATAAGGCAACCTGAGCGTAGAAAATTTCGTATCATTACATACTCCCCAGGTTCAATGTCATGACAATTACTATCTGGTAAATCAGGAATCACCAACTTCAAATTATTATTTTGATTCCTTAGCTGTTTACTCATATTAACCAGGTACTTTACAGTCACTTCATTGTTACACTTCAAATCATCCTGAGGGTTAATCATAACATGCGGTTGTCGACCAAACAAGATTTCAAAAGGGGACAGATTAAGAGGGGACCTGGGAGTGGTTCTGATGCTGTACAGTACAATGGGTAAAGCTTCTGGCCATGTCAATCCTGTTTCTGCCATAACTTTGCTCAAATTATTTTTAATAGTGCTATTCACTCTTTCCACCTTCGCACTCGCCTGTGGACGGTATGGAGTGTGCAGCTTGCTATCAATTCCCATCAACTTACACATTCCTTGAAAGACATCACCTGTAAAATGGGTACCCCTATCACTTTCGATAATTCTAGGGATACCATATCTACATACAAATTCCTGCACAATTTTCTTAGCAGTAAACATAGCGGTATTTGTGGCCGCCGGGAATGCTTCAACCCAATTTGAGAACACATCTATACAAACAAGTACATATTTCAAATTTCGACAAGGGGGTAATTGAATGAAGTCAATCTGTATTGCCTGGAAAGGACCGCCTGCAGGTGGGATATGAGATGGTTCTGTTGGTATTGCCTTTCCGATATTCTTTCTCAAACAGGTAAGGCATGACATTGCTCTCTTACTTGCATGAGATGAAAATCCTGGGGCGCACCAATATGCTCTTACCAACTTGCACATTCCTTCCTTGCCCAGATGAGTCAGCCCGTGAGCTGCCTCAGCTAAACATGGAAGATATGCTCTGGGGGCCACCGGTTTACCTTGTCCATCCGTCCAGAGTCCTGAGGACTCCTGGCCATATCCCTTCGCCTTCCAGACTGCCTTTTCCTGTGTGGAACACAAATTTTGCATTTCACACAACTTCTGTGTGTTGATGGTATTAAATACCATCAGTTGTGTGGTGTCTGTCTGTCTGGGGGTACCAGCTGCTAACTTAGCTGCTTCGTCTGCTCGGCTGTTACCAAGTGATACTGGGTCCTGGCTATATGTGTGTGCTTTACACTTGATAACAGCCACTCTGTCGGGTTCCTGTATCGCTGTTAGAAGCCTTTTGATGTGAGCTGCATGCGCTACCGGTGTACCAGCTGCCGTCATGAAATTTCTGAGGCGCCATAGGGCTCCGAAATCATGGACTACCCCGAATGCGTATCTAGAGTCGGTGTAGATATTGGCTGATTTGCCCTTAGCCAATTCACATGCTCTGGTTAGGGCGACCAGTTCAGCAACCTGGGCTGAGTGAGGTGGGCCTAGCGGTTCCGCTTCTATGGTGCCTTGGTCATCTACGACTGCGTATCCAGTACACAAGTCTCCCGAGTCTGACTGTCTGTGACAACTACCGTCCGTGTAGAAAGTTAGATCTACATTTTCCAGCGGGTTGTCACTGATGTCAGGCCTTGCGGTAAAATTTTGGGTCAAATATTCCATACAATCATGTGTGTCCTCCTGTGTGTTAAATTCTCCTTCCCCACCACTCTCATCCTCCACCCTTTGTGCCTGTCCAGGCACACCTGGGAGATATGTTGCAGGATTTAATGCACTGCATCTCCTTATGGTGATGTTTACGGGGGCCATTAGTGCCAATTCCCATCTTGTAAACCGCGCTGATGAGACGTGCCTGGTTTGGGCAGAATTTAGCAAGGCTGACACTGCATGTGGTGTATGAATTGTGAGGTTGTGACCTAGCACTACATCTTCGCTTTTCGTTACTAGCAATGCTATCGCAGCGACGCTTCGCAAGCATGTGGGGAGGGATCGCGCTACCGTGTCTAGCTGAGCGCTGTAGTATGCTACTGGCCTGCTGGCATCACCGTGCTTTTGGGTTAAGACGCCTGCCGCGCAACCAGCACTTTCTGTTCCGTACAGCTCAAAGGGTTTCCCATAGTCTGGCATACCTAATGCTGGTGCCTGCGTTAGGCACTGTTTAAGTCTCTCAAATGCCATCTCGGACTCGTCTGTATGCGAAATCCGATCAGGTTTGTTTGAGGAGACCATCTCCTGCAGAGGTAACGCTAGAATGGAAAACCCTGGGATCCAGTTACGGCAATACCCACACATTCCTAAAAATGTTCTGATCTGTTGCTGGGTTTTTGGCAGAGTCATGTCTCTAATTGCTTGAATTCTATCAGTGGTCAGGTGTCTCAGTCCTTGTGTTAGACAGTGTCCCAAATATTTTACCTTAGTTTGGCATAATTGCAACTTGTCTTTGGAAACCTTGTGTCCTGTGTCTGAAAGATGAAACAGGAGCTGTTTCGTATCCTTCAGGGATGCTTCCAATGAATCAGAACACAGTAGTAGATCATCCACGTACTGTATTAATACTGATCCACTCTCTGGTTGGAAAGACTGTAAACAATCATGCAAAGCCTGGGAAAATATACTTGGACTGTCTATGAAACCTTGTGGTAATCGAGTCCATGTGTATTGGACTCCTCTGTATGTGAATGCAAACAAATATTGGCTGTCAGGGTGCAGAGGTACCGAAAAGAAAGCGGAGCAGAGGTCAATAACAGTGAAAAATTTCGCAGTGGGAGGGATTTGCATAAGGATGACAGCTGGATTTGGCACTACGGGGAACTGACTCTCAACTATTTTGTTGATCCCCCTTAGATCCTGCACTAGCCGGTAACCCCTCCCCCCACTCTTTTTCACAGGGAAGATGGGACTATTGGCAGTGCTGGACGTTCTTACCAGAATACCCTGTTGTAGCAAGCGCTCTATTACGGGATACACTCCTAACTCCACCTCTGGCTTCAGAGGGTACTGTGGGATTTTTGGAGCTATCCTACCATCTTTTACTTGTACAACTACTGGAGCTACGTTTGCCATTAATCCAGTGTCCTGTCCATCTTTAGTCCAAAGTGACTCTGGTATCTGGGATGTCATTTCTTCTACTTTGGATGGAGTCCTATTTGTCATAATGGTATGTGACATTAATTTTGATGGGGAGTCTAACATGTCTCGCACTTCCTGAGCGTGATTCTCAGGTATGTCCAAGAATACACCTTCAGGAGTACAATAAATGACGCACCCCATTTTACACAATAAGTCTCTTCCCAGGAGATTAGTCGGTGCCGATGCAGCCAGCAAAAAGGAATGCTTGGTATGTAAAGGCCCTACTGTAATCTCGGCTGGTTTGCTAACAGGGTAGTGCTGGACTACTCCCGTTACCCCTATGGCTGGAATTGTCTTACCAGTGGTTCTCATGCCCACTGTCGAATTTATCACTGATTTGGCCGCCCCTGTGTCTACAAGAAAGTTTAATGATTTACCAGCTACATTGATTGCAATTTCAGGTTCACTCCCAAGGCTTGCAATCAATTTTACTGGCTGCAGATTACAGGTATGGCTACACCCCTATTGGGTATGGTGACCTCCCTGAATCCCGCTGGCAGCAACTACTTGTGAAGGGGTTAAATGGGAACTGCCAGGAGTTTGCCAGTCTCTGTTCGGGGGGTATCTTTTTGTTTCTCCTGCATGTGGCTCATAACTCCGTCTCTGCGGACCTTGCTCCCAATGTCGTGTGTCGTGTCATTGTCTAGGGGGTTGGTAAGATCTTTGCGAATTTTTCGCTCTACAGTCTCGTGCTATGTGTCCCTGTTTATGACAAAAATAACATGTTACCACATTTGACTTACCCACAGGGTTTGGTGATATAAACACAGGCTGTTTTGTGGTCAGGGCCTGTATACTTACTGACATTAACTTATCACCTTGCGACTCCCTGTGTCTGGTGATATTCCGGTCGTGATCAATAGCAGCCTCTCTCAAAGTAGCCACTGACAGACCTCGCCAACATGGTTGCGTGGTCTGTACCCTTGTCTTTAATGCTTCTTTTAAACCATCCATTAGCACAGATACTGCTACTTCTTGATGGTTTGCATTGGTCCTAATGTCCTCTATGCCAGTGTACTTTGCCATTTCTAATAATGCCCGGTGAAAATAATCAGCAGCTGTTTCTGTCTCTTTTTGTTTAATGGAAAAAATTCTATTCCATTTGGCTACAGCTGGGAAATACTCCTTTAACTGTAAATTTATTCTTTTTACGTTATCTTTGTTGTACACATCTGTAAGAGGTACATCCAGATCCAATCCACAGTCAGCTAAAAATTGAGCTGAGTCGACATTGGAGGGTAAACATGCCCTCAGCAATATCTGCCAGTCTTTGTTATTGGGCTCTAAAGTGTTTCCTAGGTCTCTGATGTATTTTTGGCTAGCAACTAAGTATTTTCTGGGGTCAGGGAATTCAGACACTATGGTCCTTAATTCCATTCTGGAAAATGGGATATACATGGCAATGTTCCTGATAGGAGTGACTCCTGATGTGTCAGTTTTCCCATTTGGAACAGCTATTACCCTAACAGGATTAAGTCTACTAACATCATTCTGTGTAGATTCTACAGCCTGTGGTGAAATGGTTTCAGCATAGTGTAAGGTGCCGTACTTACCCGTTGATACGACCTCACCTGTCCCTCCGCTAGGGGGCTTTGTTACTAATCTTATGGGTTGGGCCGTGCCTACTGTCGTTTCTGATATAGTGGCTGCTAGAGAGAGCGCCGATATTGTTGCCGATTCGTCCTCTTGATCACACTCCTGGGGAAAGTTCAAAACAGGGTACAACTTGCACGGGTTAATGCTTGCATTGGTTAACTTATTAACATTATCCTTAACATTTATACAGTTGCTAAGTGCCTGTTTGTTACCCCCTGATGCGTCATTCTCCGCAACCAATTTCTCTCCTGATATGTATGGTGGCGGCGGGGCCGTGGCTATCAGTTTCCTGATAGGGCCAGATCCCGCCGCCAGAGCCAATCCTCTCTGTATTTCACCCTCCTGTTGCCATAGCTGCAAATAATCATAATGTTGGATTCGTCTCTTTGTTGATTTAATGAGACATATCCTCCTCCTTAAATTCATTAACACTTCTGGGCTGAAGCTACCTACTCTTGGGAATTTCTCCCCGTCATGTACTGTCATTCTCTCCCATTCATCACATAAAATTTCTGTATGTAAACCATATTTTTCACACATTACATACCTTGCCGACCCGACTGGTCGGTTTACTGAATCAACCCGAACCGAGGTTGATCGCCCCCTTCCTGAACAACTGGCCCCCATAATTTGCAGGTGTTGCTTGCTCTACCTCTGACCTTTATCTCAGGGTCTTCTGCGAACCCTTACAAAAAACCAAAATATTAAAAGATAGGTTGACGGTGAAGTTTACCGAGCACCTCACTCACTCGCCCACGCCGACCAATACGCCCACACACTGATATAGCGCTGGCGTACTCGACCCAGGGCCCCTATGAACCTCTATTTACTGGAACATGCGAGAGATATCCGAAGAACACTTACTCTTTCCAGTAACTATTGGTTGTTGGACAATTCCTGAGTGACCAGCGAACTTCCCTTCAGAAAATAAAAAATTACACAAATAACGTCAGAATGTACAAATAGTTTTATGACCGGGTTTGTACACAAATGGTACTGGTCAGACTAACTTAATGCACACAATTACGTGCGGTACAATCGTTCAGCACATAAGCAACTAATCTTATGTACGGAGCGACCAGTGGAATCGACATTCAGCAGCTGCGAATTCCTTCAGCCTGAGCTTTTTATGGCCTATATGGGTGTCGCACCAACCCTTCTTGGTGTTGTGCCTTGTCTCTATAGCGGACTTCCTTGTCTGCTGTACTTGGACCTCCTGGTCTGTTATGCGACCTCCTGGTCTGACCTCCTGGTCTGTTACAGTATGACCTCCTGGTCTGCTACACTCTAATGCTCAAATTTTATGTTTAACCAGAGATGCCTCCCTAGCCACCACGTATGTCACTTACACGTATGTACTTCACGAGAACTCGATGATTTCTGTGGTTCAATCCCCAAAATTGTAAAAACAAACACTCACTCACCACATACACACTTTTGTTTCTATTTCTATTTCTGCGCAGAAATTTTTCTTTAGACCAGATGTGTTGTAAATTTGGAGAAGGATCTGTTAATTTAAATTTCGGATTTAAAATAGATTTGCGCTATTTATCGCCTGTTGCGCTATTTATCGCTTGTTGCGCTATTTATCGCCTGTTGCGATATTTATCGCTTATTGCGCTATTTATCGCTTATTGTGCTATTTAAAAATCAACACTATCGTGTGATTTATGTTACGAGGGCGTACCCAGACGCTCCGTTGCATAATTTACGCTGCGTGCGTCGGCCTTTGCGTACGCGAGTCTCAGCCTTTTGTTAGAGACACGTGTATACAAAACCAATGTCCACCGTAACACAACTAACACGTTTTATCAATGTAGATGATCCTCAGTCGTCTACCGTGCAACACACCAATCTCTCCTTTTACCTTTAGGTAGAGCTGCGTGTGTGCTTTACACTTTATCCCTTAACGCATTACTTTTACACTTTAACTATGAAATAGCGACAAATCTCTCTTAGCACGTTTTATCAATTATAAAATGGCAAACAGGAGAGTGATATATGAAAATACATGAATGAAAAAGAAATGCAGATATGCGTGTGTGCGTACGCAAGATAGAAATAAACAGTTTTAAAAGACACTAGTGTGTTGTTCTTACCTCCGGTTCCCGGATTCCTTCAGCACCCTTTACTAAGCGAAACAGACGCTTATCCCGTCAGCACTGCGAAGAATATGATCTCCCGCCCTTTGCTGATGGATAATGTCTGCTGAAATTACCTAGCAGAGATATGTGAAGGACAGGACGAGCCGCCAATTGATAAAGCTAAATATTTATCTTATTTAAAACCCTTTGTGAGGTCTAAGAACACTGTACGCTATTTGCGTATGGAGTACCGTAAGGGTACGCTCGTTGCGTAACAATCGCTTAGCCGTGGTCGAGACGCTCAAGCGTCACGTTCGCTCACGGCCAAGAGATCACAGGCAGGCACGCTATTGGCTGCTGACTAACGTAATGGTTCGCTATAGCGTAACGGACGCTGTATCGGGAGCGGGCTGCTCAAGCGATACAGACGCTCACGAGAATACGCTGTTGGTATCGGGCACACTTATAGGTGAGCGACTACCGTAATGCTACGCTATCAGCGTAGCGGACGCTCGAGACCACGAGGAGATCACGAGCGGCGCCGACGCTCACAATGTTAAACCTTTATGTCTAAACCACAAACAATGTAATTTGCTGTAAAACCTTAGTGTAGAGATAGGGTGTAAATGCAACACTGTATAACCTTATTAACTCAAAAGCTGTTCGAGCGTCACCGACGCTCTGAGAATACTTAACACTATAAGAAATACACAAATACCGTGCTTAGGGTCCAACGCCTAATATATATATTATGAATGTTATACTTGCAAAAGAATTAATACAATACAAGTCATACACTACAATATAACATAGACTAACTAACCAGGTAACTACACAGTAAATACAATACAAGTACGTTTAAGAGAAAATGAGAGAAAGAGAAGAGAGAGAGAGAAAGATATGGCCCATAATAACAAGAAAAGACAATATGATTACGGAGAAAACTTACGCACAAAGGAAACGATCGCATGCGCCTCTGGACATCCAGCTCCCGATTTTCAGCAATGATAACCGATGAAGAGTGAGTGCTGGATGTGATCGGCCTGTCTATTTATGCCCCACACACAATACAATTCAATGGTCCCTACAATCTCATTGTTCATTGGACACAGGAATTCGTCTTCGCATTATAACAAAAGGTCATAGGTTGATTCATACAGGTGGGCTGTGACTATTTCCAACAGCTCAGGTGGGAGGGAAACTGGGTTTCCCGCCGCATGGATAAGTAAGTGCAAATACAGTAAATGTTCATAAACTTCTTATGTCCATAACTATTCGCACGAGCGATTGATCCGCTTCAAACCAACACCGGAATATTGCTAATTAAATACTCTTCCGATGGATACTAAACACCACTGTATTACTCCTGTCTGACCCTTCGTATCAAACAATGAGGGATCTCTCTGTCCAGGAACATACTACATTAACTAAACTTTCAGAATCTATCAAAGGGACCATAATCTACAAAATGCATTATATGGTGAAAATATGTAACGAAAGAGTCGCCCGCTAGACGCACACAATCTCTACCGTAAATGCGCATACCGTGCGCCTGCGGGTGCCCGCAACAGCGAGTATGCGCACGCACGGGAGAGCGCACGCATGCGCAGCAGGGACACATATGAGGTGCAAATATGGCAGTGTGCATCGTGATATTTTTCTGACTTTGACAGCTTACATGATTCTCCGCCCAGCGAAGAATTCTGGTGGCTTCCGCCATCGCCACTCTGCTCCTTGTGCCGCCTTGGCGGTTTACATGAACTAGTGCGGTGACGTTGTCTGACTGGATCAGAACTGGTTGGTCGCGAAGTAAGGTCTCCGCTTGACATAGGGCGTTGTATATGGCCCTTAGCTCCAGGATGTTGATGTGAAGACAAGTCTCCTGACTTGACCAAAGACCTTGGAAATTTCTTCCCTGTGTGGCTGCTCCCCAACCTCGGAGGCTCGCGTTCGTGGTCACCAGGATCCAGTCCTGAATGCCGAACCTGCGGCCCTCTAGAAGGTGAGCACTCTGCAGCCACCACAGGAGAGATACCCTGGCCCTGGGGGACAGGGTGATCAACTGATGAATCTGTAGATGTGACCCGGACCACTTGTCCAGTAGGTCCCATTGCAAGATCCTCGCATGGAACCTGCCGAAGGGAATGGCCTCGTATGATGCCACCATCATTCCCAGGACTCGAGTGCAGTGATGCACTGACACCTGTTTTGGTTTCAATAGGTTCCTGACCAGAGTCATGAGTTCCTGGGCCTTTTCTATCGGAAGATAAACCCTTTTCTGGTCCGTATCCAGAATAATGCCCAAGCAAAGTCAGACGAGTCGTAGGAACCAACTGCGACTTCGGGATATTGAGAATCCAGCCGTGTTGCTGTAACACCTTCAGTGAAAGTTATACGCTGTTCAGCAACTGCTCTCTTGATCTCGCTTTTATGAGGAGATCGTTCAAGTACGGGATAATTGTGACACCTTGCTTTCGCAGGAGCACCATAATTTCCGTCATTACCTTGGTGAAAATTCTCGGAGAAAATTCTGGAGAGACCAAACGGCAACGTCTGAAATTGGTAATGACAATACTGTACCGCAAATCTTAGGTACGCCTGATGAGGTGGATAAATGAGTACATGAAGGTATGCATCCTTTATGTCCAGAGATATCATAAAATCCCCCCCTTCTAGGCTGGCGATGACCGCTCTTAGCGATTCCATCTTGAACTTGAACCTTTTCAAGTATAGGTTCAGGGATTTTAAATTTAATATGGGTCTGACCAAACCGTCCGGTTTTGGGACTACAAACAGGGTCGAATAATTTCCATTTCCTTGTTGAAGCAGGGGAACCTTGACCACCACCTGTTGAAGATACAATTTGTGAATTGCATTTAACACTATCTCCCTTTCCTGGGGAGAAGATGGTAGGGCCGATTTGAAAAACCGGCGAGGAGGCACCTCTTCGAATTTCAGCTTGTAACCCTGAGAAACAATTTCTATTGCCTAGGGATCCACCTGCGAATGAACCCAGATGTGGCTGAAAACTCGAAGACGTGCCCCCAACTGGGCGGACTCCTTTAGCGGAGCCCCAGCGTCATGCGGTGGATTTTGTAGAGGCCGGGGAGGACTTCTGTTCCTGGGAACTAGCTGTGTTGTGCAGCTTCTTCCCTCTGCCCTTACCTCTGGCAAGAAAGGACACACCTCGTACTTTCTTGTTTCTCTGTGATCGAAAGGACTGCATTTGATAATGTGGTGCTTTCTTAGGCTGTGAGGGAATATAAGGCAAAAAATTTGATTTACCAGCTGTAGCTGTGGAGACTAGGTCCGAGAGACCTTCCCCAAACAATTCCTCACCCCTGTAAGGTAAAACCTCCATATACCTTTTTGAGTCGGCATCACCTGTCCATTGCCGGGTCCATAGGACTCGTCTAGCAGAAATTGACATAGCGTTTATTCTAGAACCCAGTAGACTAATGTCACTTTGAGCATCTCTTATATATAGGACAGCATCTTTTATATGCCCTATGGTCAATAACATAGCATCCTTATCTAGGGTCTCAATCTCTGCTGATAAGGTATCTGTCCATGCTGCCACCGCGCTACAACCCCGGCCGACGCAATTGCCGGTCTGAGTAAGGTACCAGAATGTGTGTAAATGGACTTTAGGGTAACCTCCTGCTTGCGGTCAGCATGGTCCCTGATGGTAGCCGTATCCTGGGATGGCAGCGCTACCTTTTTGGATAAGCGTGTCAATGCTTTATCCACTCTAGGGGAGGATTCCCACCGTATCCTGTCCATTGGCGGGAAAGGATACGCCATAAGAATCCTTTTGGGAATCTGCAGCTTTTTGTCTGGAGATTCCCAAGCTTTTTCACATAATTCGTTCAACTCATGTGAGGGGGGAAAGGTTATCTCAGGTTTCTTTCCCTTATAGATGTGTACCCTCGTGTCAGGGACAGGGGACTCTGTGATGTGCAAAACATCTTTTATTGCAATAATCATATATCGAATACATTTAGCCAATTTTGGCTGTAACTTTGCATCATCGTAGTCGACACTGGAGTCAGAATCCGTGTCGGTATCTGTGTCAACTATTTGGGATAGTGGGCGCTTTTGAGACCCCGAAGGTCCCTGCGACATAGGGACAGGCATGGGTTGACTCCCTGACTGTTCCCTAGCTTCAGCTTTGTCTAATCTCTTGTGTAATAAGTTTACATTAGCACTTAAAACATTTCACATATCCATTCAGTCAGGTGTCGGCGTTGTCGATGGAGACACCACATTAATTTGCTCCTGCTCCTCTCTAGGAGAGCCTTCTACCTCAGACATGTCGACACACGTGTACCGACACACCATACACTCAGGGAATCCTCTTATCTGAGGACAGTTCCCCAACAAGGCCCTTTGGAGAGACAGAGAGAGAGAGTATGCCAGCACACACCCCAGCGCTATATGACCCAGGAAAAAAACACAATAATTTTATGTTTACCCAGTAGCGCTGTATTTCCATATATATATGCGCCTAATTATGTGCCCCCCTCTTCTTTAAGACCCTCTTTCTACCGTGGTATAAGCAGGGGAGAGTCCGTGGAGCTTCCCCTCAGCGGTGCTGTGGAGAAAATGGTGCTGGTGAGTGCTGAGGGAGAAGCACCACCCCCTCAGCGACGGGCTTCTGTCCCGCTCAAATATAGTAAAAAAATGGCGGGGGCTCTTATATATATATATACAGTGCCTAGCTGCATATATATTTATTTTGCCAAAGAGAGGTCTATATTGCTGCCCAGGGCGTCCCCCCTGAGCCCTTCACCCTTACACTGACTGCCGTGTGTGAGGTGTATGGGAGCAATGGAGCACAGCTTTACTGCTGTGCGTTACCTCAGTGAAGATCATGAAGTCTTCCGCCGCCTCTGAAGTCTTCTTTTCTTCTCATACTCACCCGGCTTCTATCTTCCGGCTCTGCGAGGGGGACGGCGGCGCGGCTCTGGGACGGACGGCGAGGGTGAGACCTGCGTACCGATCCCTCTGGAGCTAATGCTGTACAGTAGCCTAAGAAGCAGAGCCTATCAACTCACAGAAGTAGGTGTGCATCTCTCCCCTCCGCCCCTCGATGCAGGGAGTCTGTTGCCAGCAGGCTCCCTGAAAATAAAAAAATCTAACAAATATACTTTCTGTCAGGAAACTCAGGAGAGCTCCCTGAAAAGCACCCAGTCTCCTCTGGGCACAGTAGTAAACTGAGGTCTGGAGGAGGGGCATAGAGGGAGGAGCCAGTGCACACCCAGATCTAAAGTCTTTCTTTAAGTGCCCATGTCTCCTGCGGAGCCCGTCTATCCCCCATGGTCCTTACGGAGTCCCCAGCATCCTCTAGGACGTAAGAGAAAAATTATGCTGGCAGAAAAATCCAATTGAGTGATTAAACAGCTCCAGAGCTGCTCTGTAAGGCAAGTAAAAGGGTGTGGGCCCTGCAGCACTACCTGTAGTTTGCATTGTGCATTGGAAGCCTAGTTTGCTGTCTGTTTCCACTTCTTTTTTCTTGAGCCCCTCCCGTCTATACCCTTGTGCACTATCCTGACTTCTCCTCCCGTCTGCTTACTTTGTGCCTTCCAATGCACAATGCAAACTACAGGTAGTGCTGCAGGGCCCACACCCTTTTACTTGCCTTACAGAGCAGCTCTTGAGCTGTTACAGTGCCCAGCTGCTGCAAGAAATCAGCGTGAATGCTTCAGGGGCTGGGGCATGGCCAACATGAGCCCCACACCGAAGGAGGGTGGGGGTGTTTAATGCGAACTAGGGGTCTCGCACAATGCGAACTACAGGTAGTGCTGCAGGGCCCACACCCTTTTACTTGCCTTACAGAGCAGCTCTGGAGCTGTTACAGTGCCCAGCTGCTGCAAGAAATCAGCTTGAATGCTTCAGGGGCTGGGGCATAGCCAACATGAGCCCCACACCGACGGAGGGTGGAGGTGTTTAATGCAAACTAGGGGTCATCCAAGTGCCGCAAAAGGCCGCCATGCCCTGCACGCCCCTTTTCTCTTTTCATATGCAGACGAGGGTTGAAGCCAACTTTGACCCACTGCTTGGATGACATCGCCATATGCAAATCCATCTGCTGCAGGCCTTCCCCCAGGAATGCTTGCACTAGTTGTTGCATTTGGTTTGTTGTTTGGGGGTGCTTCAGTATTAGGCAGCCTTCTGCCCTCCCATGTTCATCTGAAAATATGTGTTCTCCCTGCAGTTGTTGTCCCCAGATGAGAGTTCCCTTGTGCTGCCTCAGTTGAATCTCCTTTACTTGACAGAGATGTGCCTGAGCAGCGGCCCTCCCCAGCCCTATCCCAAATCATACTTATTTTGCATAGGAGATACCATGGTCATGAAGACTGTTCTCCCAGGGTGCGGTTCATTCATTGCATTCTGGGTATGCTGACCCCTGTGATTTCCCCAAATGTGGGAAACTCGACTGCATTATCTAATGCGAACTAGGGGTCATCCAAGCACCGCAAAAGGCCGCCATGCCCTGCATACCCCTTTTCTCTTTTCATAAGCAGACGAGGTTTGAAGCCAACTTTGACCCACTGCTTGGATGACATCACTTGCTGCCTTTCCAATGAAGCAAGTTTAATTTAATAATAGGTGAAAAACCATCCCTACAAAGGTGTTAATCAGATACTTGGCTTTGTGGACACTTTTCAGAGCACAAATTTGTTAGCATAAAAATAAAGCCAGATAATGAAGAGCTGTTTAATCACTCAATTGGATTTTTCTGCCAGCATATTTCTTTTTCTCTGCAACCCACTGCTAAATTGTGCTTCGTGGCTGTTTTTTTTATAAAATCACTTAATCAAATCTAACTCTGATTACATCAGAGAAGGCCAGGTACCCTACACCATAAGAGGTGGTTTGAAATTTTTACTTGTCTACTTAAAGATCACCAAAATCTGATAACGAGGTCAATTACGTCCCTAGGTGGGATTGAACCACCAACCTTTTGGTTAACAACTGAACACGCTAACTGTTTGCGCCTCAGAGACACTTTGCAAAAGTACATACTGACAAAGGTTAATAAGCATTCATCTAGAACGTTTCCTAGAAAAACTTTAAAAAGTCAATAATCTGGAGAGTTTTTGTAAGATGTTCCTTCCATCAACCAATGAAGAAACACATTGGTACTTTCCCATGATGAGTGAGTGCTTCAGGATCTCTTGCACTTACATGTGCAGCAAAGGACTACAATGGAAGCATGCTGGGCCTATAACCCAGAGGTAGGCAGATTGCAACTGTCCTCTGCTATATGCATTTTTTTTGTTAATTAAAGTAATCCAAAACTGGGATTGATATTTTGGCTCTTTTATTTTTACTTAAAGTACAATAACTTTTACTGTTTTAATTTGTTTTAATAATATATTGACAGTATTGTTTTCTTTCAAAAATCCACTTAATTTTCTTTACCCTATTATTAAAATGGTAATTGACAAAAACAAACTACATTGTCACCAGAAGAGCAATACAAAATGTACAAGTGATATATTAAAATCATCTTTTCAGCTTGAATTTCAATGATGCATTGAGGTAACGATTTTGTGAGAAACATCTTCACCCTTAAATAAAGATTTTCTTAATTCCCTACCTGTGTGCTAATTAGATATCACCTTGTTTTCACATTAAACAGACTTTCACATGAGAAAGCAGCAAGGATGCAGTGGCGTTAATGTTTCCTGGTGTCAACCTGTATTATTTCAGTAGACATTGAAATGAGGATGCATCTTGCTGCCTTTCCAATGAAGCAAGTTTAATTTAGTAATAGGTTAAAAACCATCCCTACAAAGGTGTTAATCAGAGACTTGGCTTTGTGGACACTTTTCAGAGAACAAATTTGTTAGCATAAAAATAAAGCCAGAAAATGAAGAGCTGTTTAATCACTCAATTGGATTTTTCTGCCAGCATTTTTCTTTTTCTCTGCAACCCACTGCTAAATTGTGCTTCCTAGCTGTTTTTTTTATAAAATCACTGAATCAAATCTAACTCTGATTACATCAGAGAAGGCCAGGTACCCTACACCATAAGAGGGGGTTTGAAATTTTGACTTGTCTACTTAAAGATCACCGAAATCTGATAACAAGGTCAATTACGTCCCTGGGTGGGATTGAACCACCAACCTTTTGGTTAATAGCCTTATACACTAACTGATTGCGCCACAGCGACACTTTTCAAAAGTACATACTGACAAAGGCTAATAAGCATTCATCTAGAACGTTTCCTAGAAACATTTTAAAAAGTCAATAATGTGGAGAGTTTTTGTAAGATGTTTCTTCCATCAACCAATGAAGAAACACATTGGTACTTTCCTATGATATGTGAGTGCTTCAGGATCTCTTGCACTTACATGTGCAGCAGAGTACTGTAATGGAAGCATGCTGGGTCCATAACCCAGAGGTAGGCAGATTGAAACTATCCTCTGCTATATGCATTGTTTTTATTAATTAAAGTAATCCAAAACTGGGATTGATATTTTTGCTCTTTTATTTTTACTTAAAGTACAATAACTTTTACCATTTTAATTTGTTTTAATAGTATATTGACAGTATTGTTTTCTTTCAAAAATCCAATTAATTTTCTTTACCCGATTATTAAAATGGTAATTGACAAAAACAATCTACATTGTCACCAGAAGAGCAGTACAAAATGTACAAGTGATATATTAAAATCATCTTTCCAGCTTGAATTTCAATGATGCCTTGGTGCAACAATTTTGTGAGAAACATCTTCACCCATAAAGAAAGATTTTCTTAATTCCTTACCTGTGTGCTGATTAGATATCACCTTGTTTTCACATTAAACAGACTTCCCCATGAGGAAGCAGCAAGGATGCAGTGACGTTTATGTTTCCTGGTGTCAACCTGTATTATTTCAGTAGATATTGAAATGAGGATGCATCTTGCTGCCTTTCCAATGAAGCAAGTTTAATTCAGTAATAGGTGAAAAACCATTCCTACAAAGGTGTTAATCAGAGACTTGGCTTTGTGGACACTTTTCAGAGAGCAAATTTGTTAGCATAAACATAAAATCAGAAAATGAAGAGCTGTTTAATCACTCAATTGGACTTTTCTGCCAGCATAATTTTTTTTCTCTGCAACCCACTGCTAAATTGTGCTTCCTAGCTGTTTTTTATAAAATCACTTAATCAAATCTAATTCTGATTACATCAGAGAAGGCCGGGTACCCTACACCATAAGAGGGGGTTTGAAATTTTGACTTGTCTACTTAAAGATCACCAAAATCTGATAACAAGGTCTATTACGTCCCTGGGTGGGATTGAATCACCAACCTTTAGGTTAATAGCCATACACACTAACTGATTGCGCCACAGCGACACTTCGCAAAAGTACATACTGACAAAGGCTAATAAGCATTCATCTAGAACGTTTCCTAGAAAAACTTTAAAAAGTCAATAATCTGGAGAATTTTTGTAAGAAACACATTGGTACATTCCCATGATGAGTGAGTGCTTCAGGATCTCTTGCACTTACATGGGCTATTAACCAAAAGGTTCCCACCCAGTGATGTAATTGACCTTGTGATCAGATTTTGGTGATCTTTAAGTAGACAAGTCAAAATTTCAAACCCCCTCTTATGGTGTAGGGTACCTGGCCTTCTCTGACGTAATCAGAGTTAGATTTAATTAAGGTGCACAAGGGCATAGAAGGGAGCGGTTTAAGAAAAGAGAAGTGGAAACAGACAGCAAACTAGGCTGGAGAGAGACCTGAGACAAAGAGATCTGAATTATACGAGAGCCGACCAGGGGAAACACAAATTATGCAGTCAAGTTTCCCACATTTGGGGAAATCGCAGGAGCAGCACACCCAGATTGCAATGGGTGAGCCTTTCCCTGGGAGAAGCACCTTCCTGATCATAGTATCTCACCTGGCAGGTAAGTAGGAGTTGGGCTAGTGCTGGGGAGGGTCGCTGCTCGGGTACCCCCCTGTCAAGTGAAGGAGATCCAACTGAGGCAGCACAAGGGAACTCTCGAAAGAAGAACAAGGCTAGAGGAAGATCTGAGACAAAGAAATCTGACTTTTACCAGAGCTGACCAGAGGAAAGCACAAACACAGTACCCCACTACCACCAGGAAACATTAACGCCACTGCATCCTTGCTGCTTTCTCATGTGGAAGTCTATTTAATGTGAAAACAAGGTGATATCTAATTAGCACACAGAAAAGAAAATTAAGTGAATTTTTGAAAGAAAACAATACTGTCAATATACTATTAAAACAAATTAAAATGGTAAAAGTTATTGTACTTTAAGTAAAAATAAAAGAGCAAAAATATCAATCCCAGTTTTGGATTACTTTAATTAACAAAAAAAATGCATATAGCAGAGGATAGTTTCAATCTTTCTACCTCTGGGTTATGGGCCCAGCATGCTTCCATTGCAGTACTCTGCTGCACATGTAAGTGCAAGAGATCCTGAAGCACTCACTCATCATGGGAAAGTACCAATGTGTTTCTTCATTGGTTGATGGCAGAAACATCTTACAAAAACACTCCAGATTATTGACTTTTTAAAGTTTTTCTAGGAAACGTTCTAGATGATTGTTTATTAGCCTTTGTCAGTATGTAATTTTGCAAAGTGTCGCTGTGGCGCAATCAGTTAGTGTGTATGGCTATTAACCAAAAGGTTGGTGGTTCAATCCCACCCAGGGATGTAATTGACTTTGTTATCAGATTTTGGTGATCTTTAAGTAGACAAGTCAAAATTTCAAACCCCCTGTTATGGTGTTAGGTATTTAGACTTCTCTGATGTAATCAGAGTTAGATTTGATTCAGTGATTTTATAAAAACAGCTAGGAAGCACAATTTAGCAGTGGGTTGCAAAGAAAAAGAAATATGCTGGCAAAAAAAATCCAATTGAGTGATTAAACAGCTCTTGGATGGTTTTTCACCTATTACTAAATTAAACTTGCTTCATTGGAAAGGCAGCAAGATGCATCCTCATTTCAATATCTACTGAAATAATACAGGTTGACACCAGGAAACATTAACGCCACTGCATCCTTGCTGCTTTCTCATGTGGAAGTCTGTTTAATGTGAAAACAAGGTGATATCTAATTAGCACACAGGTAAGGAATTAAGAAAATCTTTATTTAAGGGTGAAGATTTTTCTCACAAAATCGTTGCCCCAATGCATCATTGAAATTCAAGCTGGAAAGATGATTTTAATATATCACTTGTACATTTTGTATTGCTCTTCTGGTGACAATGTAGTTTGCTTTTGTCAATTACCATTTTAATAATCGGGTAAAGAAAATTAATTGGATTTTTGAAAGAAAACAATACTGTCAATATACTATTAAAACAAATTAAAATGGTAAAAGTTATTGTACTTTAAGTAAAAATAAAAGAGCAAAAATATCAATCCCAGTTTTGGATTACTTTAATTAACAAAAAAAATGCATATAGCAGAGGATAGTTTCAATCTGCCTACCTCTGGGTTATGGACCCAGCATGCTTCCATTACAGTACTCTGCTGCACATGTAAGTGCAAGAGATCCTGAAGCACTCACTCATCATGGGAAAGTACCAATGTGTTTCTTCATTGGTTGATGGAAGAAACATCTTACAAAAACTCTCCACATTATTGACTTTTTAAAATGTTTCTAGGAATCGTTCTAGATGAATGCTTATTAGTCTTTGTCAGTATGTACTTTTGCAAAGTGTCGCTGTGGCGCAATCAGTTAGTGTGTAAGGCTATTAACCAAAAGGTTGGTGGTTCAATCCCACCCAGGGACTTAATTGACCTTGTTATCAGATTTTGGTGATCTTTAAGTAGACAAGTCAAAATTTCAAACCCCCTGTTATGGTGTAGGGTACCTGGCCTTCTCTGATGTAATCAGAGTTAGATTTGATTTAGTGATTTTATAAAAACAGCTAGGAAGCACAATTTAGCAGTGAGTTGCAGAGAAAAAGAAATATGCTGGCAAAAAAATCCAATTGAGTGATTAAACAGCTCTTCATTTTCTGGCTTTATTTTTATGCTAACAAATTTGTTCTCTGAAAAGTGTCCACAAAGCCAAGTCTCTGATTAACATCTTTGTAGGGATGGTTTTTCACCTATTACTAAATTAAACTTGCTTCATTGGAAAGGCAGCAAGATGCATCCTCATTTCAATGTCTACTGAAATAATACAGGTTGACACCAGGAAACATTAACGCCACTGCATCCTTGCTGCTTTCGCATGTGGAAGTCTGTTTAATGTGAAAACAAGGTGATATCTAATTAGCACACAGGTAAGGAATTAAGAAAATCTTTATTTAAGGGTGAAGGTGTTTCTCACAAAATCGTTGCCCCAATGCATCATTGAAATTCAAGCTGGAAAGATGATTTTAATATATCACTTGTACATTTTGTATTGCTCTTCTGGTGACAATGTAGTTTGTTTTTGTCAATTACCATTATAATAATAGGGTAAAGAAAATTAAGTGGATTTTTGAAAGAAAACAATACTGTCAATATACTATTAAAACAAATTAAAATGGTAAAAGTTATTGTACTTTAAGTAAAAATAAAAGAGCAAAAATATCAATCCCAGTTTTGGATTACTTTAATTAACAATAAAAAATGCATATAGCAGAGGATAGTTTCAATCTGCCTACCTCTGGGTTATGGGCCCAGCATGCTTTCATTGCAGTACTCTGCTGCACATGTAAGTGCAAGAGATCCTGAAGCACTCACTCATCATGCGAAAGTACCAATGTGTTTCTTCATTGGTTGCTGGAAGAAACATCTTACAAAAACTCTCCAGATTATTGATTTTTTAAAGTTTTTCTAGGAAACGTTCTAGATGAATGCTTATTAGTCTTTGTCAGTATGTACTTTTTGCGAAGTGTCTCTGTGGCGCAATCGGTTAGTGTGTTCAGCTATTAATCAAAAGGTTGGTGGTTCAATCCCTCCCAGGGACATAATTGACCTTGTGATCAGATTTTGGTGATATTTAAGTAGACAAGTCAAAATTGCAAAACCCCTCTTATGGTGTAGGGTACCTGGCCTTCTCTGATGTAATCAGGGTTAGATTTGATTAAGTGATTTTATTAAAAAACAGCTAGGAAGCACAATTTAGCAGTGGGTTGCAGAGAAAAAGAATAATGCTGGCAGAAAAATCCAATTGAGTGATTAAACAGCTCTTCATATTCTGGCTTTATTTTTATGATAACAAATTTGTTCTCTGAAAAGTGTCCACAAAGCCAAATATCTGATTAACATCTTTGTAGGGATGGTTTTTCACCTATTACTAAATTAAACTTGCTTCATTGGAAAGGCAGCAAGATGCATCCTCATTTCAATATCTACGGAAATAATACAGGTTGACACCAGGAAACATTAACGCCACTGCATCTTTACTGTTTTCTCATGTGGAAGTCTGTTTAATGTGAAAACAAGGTGATATCTAATTAGCACACAGGTAAGGAATTAAGAAAATCTTTATTTAAGGGTGAAGATGTTTCTCACAAAATCGTTGCCCCAATGCATCATTGAAATTCAAGCTGGAAAGATGATTTTAATATATCACTTGTACATTTTGTATTGCTCTTCTGGTGACAATGTAGTTTGTTTTTGTCAATTACCATTTTAATAATCGGGTAAAGAAAATTAAGTGGATTTTTGAAAGAAAACAATACTGTCAATATACTATTAAAACAAATTAAAATGGTAAAAGTTATTGTACTTTAAGTAAAAATAAAAGAGCAAAAATATCAATCCCAGTTTTGGATTACGTTAATTAACAAAAAAAAAATGCATATAGCAGAGGATAGTTTCAATCTGCCTACCTCTGGGTTATGGACCCAGCATGCTTCCATTACAGTACTCTGCTGCACATGTAAGTGCAGAAGATCCTGAAGCACTCACTCATCATGGGAAAGTACCAATGTGTTTCTTCATTGGTTGATGGAAGAAACATCTTACAAAAACTCTCCACATTATTGACTTTTTAAAATGTTTCTAGGAATCGTTCTAGATGAATGCTTATTAGCCTTTGTCAGTATGTACTTTTGCAAAGTGTCGCTGTGGCGCAATCAGTTAGTGTGTAAGGCTATTAACCAAAAGGTTGGTGGTTCAATCCCACCCAGGGACTTAATTGATCTTGTTATCAGATTTTGGTGATCTTTAAGTAGACAAGTCAAAATTTCAAACCCCCTGTTATGGTGTAGGCTACCTGGCCTTCTCTGATGTAGTTAGATTTGATTCAGTGATTTTATAAAAACAGCTAGGAAGCACAATTTAGCAGTGGGTTGCAGAGAAAAAGAAATATGCTGGCAGAAAAATCCAATTGAGTGATTAAACAGCTCTTCATTTTCTGGCTTTATTTTTATGCTAACTAATTTGTTCTCTGAAAAGTGTCCACAAAGCCAAGTATCTGATTAACATATTTGTAGGGATGGTTTTTCATCTATTACTAAATTAAACTTGCTTCATTGGAAAGGCAGCAAGATGCATCCTCATTTCAATATCTACTGAAATAATACAGGTTGACACCAGGAAACATTAACGCCACTGCATCCTTGCTGCTTTCTCATGTGGAAGTCTGTTTAATGTGAAAACAAGGTGATATCTAATTAGCACACAGGTAAGGAATTAAGAAAATCTTTATTTAAGGGTGAAGATGTTTCTCACATAATCGTTGCCCCAATGCATCATTGAAATTCAAGCTGGAAAGATGATTTTAATGTATCACTTGTACATTTTGTATTGCTCTTCTGGTGACAATGTAGTTTGTTTTTGTCAATTACCATTTTAATAATAGGGTAAAGAAAATTAAGTGGATTTTTGAAAGAAAACAATACTGTCAATATACTATTAAAACAAATTAAAATGGTAAAAGTTATTGTACTTTAAGTAAAAATAAAAGCTAAAATATCAATCCCAGTTTTGGATTACTTTAATGAACAAAAAAAAATGCATATAGCAAAGGATAGTTTCAATCTGCCTACCTCTGGGTTATGGGCCCAGCATGCTTCCATTGCAGTACTCTGCTGCACATTTAAGTGCAAGAGATCCTGAAGCACTCACTCATCATGCGAAAGTACCAATGTGTTTCTTCATTGGTTGCTGGAAGAAACATCTTACAAAAACTCTCCAGATTATTGACTTTTTAAAGTTTTTCTAGGAAACGTTCTAGATGAATGCTTATTAGTCTTTGTCAGTATGGACTTTTTGCAAAGTGTCTCTGTGGCGCAATCTGTTAGTGTGTTCAGCTATTAATCAAAAGGTTGGTGGTTCAATCCCACCCAGGGACGTAATTGACCTTGTGATCAGATTTTGGTGATATTTAAGTAGACAAGTCAAAATTGCATACCCTCTCTTATGGTGTAGGGTACCTGGCCTTCTCTGATGTAATCAGAGTTAGATTTGATTAAGTGATTTTATAAAAAAAACAGCTAGGAAGCACAATTTAGCAGTGGGTTGCAGAGAAAAAGAAAAATGCTGACAGAAAAATCCAATTGAGTGATTAAACAGCTCTTCATTTTCTGGCTTTATTTTTATGATAACAAATTTGTTCTCTGAAAAGTGTCCACAAAGCCAAGTATCTGATTAACATCTTTGTAGGGATGGTTTTTCACCTATTACTAAATTAAACTTGCTTCATTGGAAAGGCAGCAAGATGCATCCTCATTTCAATATCTACGGAAATAATACAGGTTGACACCAGGAAACATTAACGCCACTGCATCTTTGCTGTTTTCTCATGTGGAAGTCTGTTTAATGTGAAAACAAGGTGATATCTAATTAGCACACAGGTAAGGAATTAAGAAAATCTTTATTTAAGGGTGAAGATGTTTCTCACAAAATCGTTGCCCCAATGCATCATTGAAATTCAAGCTGGAAAGATGATTTTAATATATCACTTGTACATTTTGTATTGCTCTTCTGGTGACAATGTAGTTTGTTTTTGTCAATTACCATTTTAAAAATCGGGTAAAGAAAATTAATTGGATTTTTGAAAGAAAACAATACTGTCAATATACTATTAAAACAAATTAAAATGGTAAAAGTTATTGTACTTTAAGTAAAAATAAAAGCTAAAATATCAATCCCAGTTTTGGATTACTTTAATGAACAAAAAAAAAATGCATATAGCAAAGGATAGTTTCAATCTGCCTACCTCTGGGTTATGGGCCCAGCATGCTTCCAGTGCAGTACTCTGCTGCACATGTAAGTGCAAGAGATCCTGAAGCACTCACTCATCATGCGAAAGTACCAATGTGTTTCTTCATTGGTTGCTGGAAGAAACATCTTACAAAAACTCTCCAGATTATTGACTTTTTAAAGTTTTTCTAGGAAACGTTCTAGATGAATGCTTATTAGTCTTTGTCAGTATGTACTTTTTGCAAAGTGTCTCTGTGGCGCAATCGGTTAGTGTGTTCAGCTATTAATCAGAAGGTTGGTGGTTCAATCCCACCCAGGGACGTAATTGACATTGTGATCAGATTTTGGTAATATTTAAGTAGACAAGTCAAAATTGCAAAACCCCTCTTATGGTGTAGGGTACCTGGCCTTCTCTGATGTAATCAGAGTTAGATTTGATTAAGTGATTTTATAAAAAAAACAGCTAGGAAGCACAATTTAGCAGTGGGTTGCAGAGAAAAAGAAAAATGCTGGCAGAAAAATCCAATTGAGTGATTAAACAGCTCTTCATTTTCTGGCTTTATTTTTATGATAACAAATTTGTTCTCTGAAAAGTGTCCACAAAGCCAAGTATCTGATTAACATCTTTGTAGGGATGGTTTTTCACCTATTACTAAATTAAACTTGCTTCATTGGAAAGGCAGCAAGATGCATCCTCATTTCAATATCTACGGAAATAATACAGGTTGACACCAGGAAACATTAACGCCACTGCATCTTTGCTGTTTTCTCATGTGGAAGTCTGTTTAATGTGAAAACAAAGTGATATCTAATTAGCACACAGGTAAGGAATTAAGAAAATCTTTATTTAAGGGTGAAGATGTTTCTCACAAAATCGTTGCCCCAATGCATCATTGAAATTCAAGCTGGAAAGATGATTTTAATATATCACTTGTACATTTTGTATTGCTCTTCTGGTGACAATGTAGTTTGTTTTTGTCAATTACCATTTTAATAATCGGGTAAAGAAAATTAATTGGATTTTTGAAAGAAAACAATACTGTCAATATACTATTAAAACAAATTAAAATGGTAAAAGTTATTGTACTTTAAGTAAAAATAAAAGAGCAAAAATATCAATCCCAGTTTTGGATTACTTTAATTAACAAAAAAAAAATGCATATAGCAGAGGATAGTTTCAATCTGCCTACCTCTGGGTTATGGACCCAGCATGCTTTCATAACAGTACTCTGCTGCACATGTAAATGCAAGAGATCCTGAAGCACTCACTCATCATGGGAAAGTACCAATGTGTTTCTTCATTGGTTGATGGAAGAAACATCTTACAAAAACTCTCCAGATTATTGACTATTTAAAGTTTTTATAGGAAACGTTCTAGATGAATGCTTATTAGCCTTTGTCAGTATGTACTTTTGCAAAGTGTCGCTGTGGCGCAATCAGTTAGTGTGTACAGCTATTAACCAAAAGGTTGGTGGTTCAATCCCACCCAGGGACATTATTGACCTTGTTATCAGATTTTGTTGATCTTTAAGTAGACAAGTCAAAATTTCGAAAACCCCTGTTATGGTGTAGGGTACCTGGCCTTCTCTGATGTAATCAGAGTTAGATTTGATTCAGTGATTTTATAAAAACAGCTAGGAAGCACAATTTAGCAGTGGGTTGCAGAGAAAAAGAAATATGCTATCAAAAAAATCCAATTGAGTGATTAAACAGCTCTTCATTTTCTGGCTTTATTTTTATGCTAACAAATTTGTTCTCTGAAAAGTGTCCACAAAGCCAAGTCTCTGATTAACACCTTTGTAGGGATGGTTTTTCACCTATTACTAAATTAAACTTGCTTCATTGGAAAGGCAGCAAGATGCATCCTCATTTCAATATCTACTGAAATAATACAGGTTGACACCAGGAAACATTAACGCCACTGCATCCTTGCTGCTTTCTCATGTGGAAGTCTGTTTAATGTGAAAACAAGGTGATATCTAATTAGCAAACAGGTAAGGAATTAAGAAAATCTTTATTTAAGGGTGAAGATGTTTCTCACAAAATCGTTGCCCCAATGCATCATTGAAATTCAAGCTGGAAAGATGATTTTAATATATCACTTGTACATTTTGTATTGCTCTTCTGGTGACAATGTAGTTTGTTTTTGTCAGTTACCATTTTAATAATCGGGTAAAGAAAATTAATTGGATTTTTGAAAGAAAACAATACTGTCAATATACTATTAAAACAAATTAAAATGGTAAAAGTTATTGTACTTTAAGTAAAAATAAAAGCTAAAATATCAATCCCAGTTTTGGATTACTTTAATGAACAAAAAAAAATGCATATAGCAGAGGATAGTTTCAATCTGCCTACCTCTGGGTTATGGACCCAGCATGCTTCCATTACAGTACTCTGCTGCACATGTAAGTGCAAGAGATCCTGAAGCACTCACTCATCATGGGAAAGTACCAATGTGTTTCTTCATTGGTTGATGGAAGAAACATCTTACAAAAACTCTCCACATTATTGACTTTTTAAAATGTTTCTAGGAATCGTTCTAGATGAATGCTTATTAGCCTTTGTCAGTAAGTACTTTTGCAAAGTGTCGCTGTGGCGCAATCAGTTAGTGTGTAAGGCTATTAACCAAAAGGTTGGTGGTTCAATCCCACCCAGGGACTTAATTGACCTTGTTATCAGATTTTGGTGATCTTTAAGCAGACAAGTCAAAATTTCAAACCCCCTGTTATGGTGTAGGGCAGGCTTTCCCAACCACGGTCCTCAAGGCACACTAACAGTGCATGTTTTAGTGATATCCAGGCTTCAGCACAGGTGACTTAATTAGTAGATCACTTATTTTGATTTAACCATCTGTGCTGCAGCCTGGATATCACTAAAACCTGCACTGTTAGTGTGCCTTGAGGACCGCGGTTGGGAATGCCTGGTGTAGGGTACCTGGCCTTCTCTGATGTAATCAGAGTTAGATTTGATTCAGTGATTTTATAAAAACAGCTAGGAAGCACAATTTAGCAGTGGGTTGCAGAGAAAAAGAAATATGCTGGCAGAAAAATCCAATTGAGTGATTAAACAGCTCTTCATTTTCTGGCTTTATTTTTATGCTAACTAATTTGTTCTCTGAAAAGTGTCCACAAAGCCAAGTATCTGATTAACATATTTGTAGGGATGGTTTTTCACCTATTACTAAATTAAACTTGCTTCATTGGAAAGGCAGCAAGATGCATCCTCATTTCAATATCTACTGAAATAATACAGGTTGACACCAGGAAACATTAACGCCACTGCATCCTTGCTGCTTTCTCATGTGGAAGTCTGTTTAATGTGAAAACAAGGTGATATCTAATTAGCACACAGGTAAGGAATTAAGAAAATCTTTATTTAAGGGTGAAGATGTTTCTCACATAATCGTTGCCCCAATGCATCATTGAAATTCAAGCTGGAAAGATGATTTTAATGTATCACTTGTACATTTTGTATTGCTCTTCTGGTGACAATGTAGTTTGTTTTTGTCAATTACCATTTTAATAATAGGGTAAAGAAAATTAAGTGGATTTTTGAAAGAAAACAATACTGTCAATATACTATTAAAACAAATTAAAATGGTAAAAGTTATTGTACTTTAAGTAAAAATAAAAGCTAAAATATCAATCCCAGTTTTGGATTACTTTAATGAACAAAAAAAAATGCATATAGCAAAGGATAGTTTCAATCTGCCTACCTCTGGGTTATGGGCCCAGCATGCTTCCATTGCAGTACTCTGCTGCACATTTAAGTGCAAGAGATCCTGAAGCACTCACTCATCATGCGAAAGTACCAATGTGTTTCTTCATTGGTTGCTGGAAGAAACATCTTACAAAAACTCTCCAGATTATTGACTTTTTAAAGTTTTTCTAGGAAACGTTCTAGATGAATGCTTATTAGTCTTTGTCAGTATGGACTTTTTGCAAAGTGTCTCTGTGGCGCAATCTGTTAGTGTGTTCAGCTATTAATCAAAAGGTTGGTGGTTCAATCCCACCCAGGGACGTAATTGACCTTGTGATCAGATTTTGGTGATATTTAAGTAGACAAGTCAAAATTGCAAACCCTCTCTTATGGTGTAGGGTACCTGGCCTTCTCTGATGTAATCAGAGTTAGATTTGATTAAGTGATTTTATAAAAAAAACAGCTAGGAAGCACAATTTAGCAGTGGGTTGCAGAGAAAAAGAAAAATGCTGGCAGAAAAATCCAATTGAGTGATTAAACAGCTCTTCATTTTCTGGCTTTATTTTTATGATAACAAATTTGTTCTCTGAAAAGTGTCCACAAAGCCAAGTATCTGATTAACATCTTTGTAGGGATGGTTTTTCACCTATTACTAAATTAAACTTGCTTCATTGGAAAGGCAGCAAGATGCATCCTCATTTCAATATCTACGGAAATAATACAGGTTGACACCATGAAACATTAACGCCACTGCATCTTTGCTGTTTTCTCATGTGGAAGTCTGTTTAATGTGAAAACAAGGTGATATCTAATTAGCACACATGTAAGGAATTAAGAAAATCTTTATTTAAGGGTGAAGATGTTTCTCACAAAATCGTTGCCCCAATGCATCATTGAAATTCAAGCTGGAAAGATGATTTTAATATATCACTTGTACATTTTGTATTGCTCTTCTGGTGACAATGTAGTTTGTTTTTGTCAATTACCATTTTAAAAATCGGGTAAAGAAAATTAATTGGATTTTTGAAAGAAAACAATACTGTCAATATACTATTAAAACAAATTAAAATGGTAAAAGTTATTGTACTTTAAGTAAAAATAAAAGCTAAAATATCAATCCCAGTTTTGGATTACTTTAATGAACAAAAAAAAATGCATATAGCAAAGGATAGTTTCAATCTGCCTACCTCTGGGTTATGGGCCCAGCATGCTTCCAGTGCAGTACTCTGCTGCACATGTAAGTGCAAGAGATCCTGAAGCACTCACTCATCATGCGAAAGTACCAATGTGTTTCTTCATTGGTTGCTGGAAGAAACATCTTACAAAAACTCTCCAGATTATTGACTTTTTAAAGTTTTTCTAGGAAATGTTCTAGATGAATGCTTATTAGTCTTTGTCAGTATGTACTTTTTGCAAAGTGTCTCTGTGGCGCAATCGGTTAGTGTGTTCAGCTATTAATCAGAAGGTTGGTGGTTCAATCCCACCCAGGGACGTAATTGACATTGTGATCAGATTTTGGTAATATTTAAGTAGACAAGTCAAAATTGCAAAACCCCTCTTATGGTGTAGGGTACCTGGCCTTCTCTGATGTAATCAGAGTTAGATTTGATTAAGTGATTTTATAAAAAAAACAGCTAGGAAGCACAATTTAGCAGTGGGTTGCAGAGAAAAAGAAAAATGCTGGCAGAAAAATCCAATTGAGTGATTAAACAGCTCTTCATTTTCTGGCTTTATTTTTATGATAACAAATTTGTTCTCTGAAAAGTGTCCACAAAGCCAAGTATCTGATTAACATCTTTGTAGGGATGGTTTTTCACCTATTACTAAATTAAACTTGCTTCATTGGAAAGGCAGCAAGATGCATCCTCATTTCAATATCTACGGAAATAATACAGGTTGACACCAGGAAACATTAACGCCACTGCATCTTTGCTGTTTTCTCATGTGGAAGTCTGTTTAATGTGAAAACAAAGTGATATCTAATTAGCACACAGGTAAGGAATTAAGAAAATCTTTATTTAAGGGTGAAGATGTTTCTCACAAAATCGTTGCCCCAATGCATCATTGAAATTCAAGCTGGAAAGATGATTTTAATATATCACTTGTACATTTTGTATTGCTCTTCTGGTGACAATGTAGTTTGTTTTTGTCAATTACCATTTTAATAATCGGGTAAAGAAAATTAATTGGATTTTTGAAAGAAAACAATACTGTCAATATACTATTAAAACAAATTAAAATGGTAAAAGTTATTGTACTTTAAGTAAAAATAAAAGAGCAAAAATATCAATCCCAGTTTTGGATTACTTTAATTAACAAAAAAAAAATGCATATAGCAGAGGATAGTTTCAATCTGCCTACCTCTGGGTTATGGACCCAGCATGCTTTCATAACAGTACTCTGCTGCACATGTAAATGCAAGAGATCCTGAAGCACTCACTCATCATGGGAAAGTACCAATGTGTTTCTTCATTGGTTGATGGAAGAAACATCTTACAAAAACTCTCCAGATTATTGACTATTTAAAGTTTTTATAGGAAACGTTCTAGATGAATGCTTATTAGCCTTTGTCAGTATGTACTTTTGCAAAGTGTCGCTGTGGCGCAATCAGTTAGTGTGTACAGCTATTAACCAAAAGGTTGGTGGTTCAATCCCACCCAGGGACATTATTGACCTTGTTATCAGATTTTGTTGATCTTTAAGTAGACAAGTCAAAATTTCGAAAACCCCTGTTATGGTGTAGGGTACCTGGCCTTCTCTGATGTAATCAGAGTTAGATTTGATTCAGTGATTTTATAAAAACAGCTAGGAAGCACAATTTAGCAGTGGGTTGCAGAGAAAAAGAAATATGCTATCAAAAAAATCCAATTGAGTGATTAAACAGCTCTTCATTTTCTGGCTTTATTTTTATGCTAACAAATTTGTTCTCTGAAAAGTGTCCACAAAGCCAAGTCTCTGATTAACACCTTTGTAGGGATGGTTTTTCACCTATTACTAAATTAAACTTGCTTCATTGGAAAGGCAGCAAGATGCATCCTCATTTCAATATCTACTGAAATAATACAGGTTGACACCAGGAAACATTAACGCCACTGCATCCTTGCTGCTTTCTCATGTGGAAGTCTGTTTAATGTGAAAACAAGGTGATATCTAATTAGCAAACAGGTAAGGAATTAAGAAAATCTTTATTTAAGGGTGAAGATGTTTCTCACAAAATCGTTGCCCCAATGCATCATTGAAATTCAAGCTGGAAAGATGATTTTAATATATCACTTGTACATTTTGTATTGCTCTTCTGGTGACAATGTAGTTTGTTTTTGTCAGTTACCATTTTAATAATCGGGTAAAGAAAATTAATTGGATTTTTGAAAGAAAACAATACTGTCAATATACTATTAAAACAAATTAAAATGGTAAAAGTTATTGTACTTTAAGTAAAAATAAAAGCTAAAATATCAATCCCAGTTTTGGATTACTTTAATGAACAAAAAAAAATGCATATAGCAGAGGATAGTTTCAATCTGCCTACCTCTGGGTTATGGACCCAGCATGCTTCCATTACAGTACTCTGCTGCACATGTAAGTGCAAGAGATCCTGAAGCACTCACTCATCATGGGAAAGTACCAATGTGTTTCTTCATTGGTTGATGGAAGAAACATCTTACAAAAACTCTCCACATTATTGACTTTTTAAAATGTTTCTAGGAATCGTTCTAGATGAATGCTTATTAGCCTTTGTCAGTAAGTACTTTTGCAAAGTGTCGCTGTGGCGCAATCAGTTAGTGTGTAAGGCTATTAACCAAAAGGTTGGTGGTTCAATCCCACCCAGGGACTTAATTGACCTTGTTATCAGATTTTGGTGATCTTTAAGCAGACAAGTCAAAATTTCAAACCCCCTGTTATGGTGTAGGGTACCTGGCCTTCTCTGATGTAATCAGAGTTAGATTTGATTCAGTGATTTTATAAAAACAGCTAGGAAGCACAATTTAGCAGTGGGTTGCAGAGAAAAAGAAATATGCTGGCAGAAAAATCCAATTGAGTGATTAAACAGCTCTTCATTTTCTGGCTTTATTTTTATGCTAACTAATTTGTTCTCTGAAAAGTGTCCACAAAGCCAAGTATCTGATTAACATATTTGTAGGGATGGTTTTTCACCTATTACTAAATTAAACTTGCTTCATTGGAAAGGCAGCAAGATGCATCCTCATTTCAATATCTACTGAAATAATACAGGTTGACACCAGGAAACATTAACGCCACTGCATCCTTGCTGCTTTCTCATGTGGAAGTCTGTTTAATGTGAAAACAAGGTGATATCTAATTAGCACACAGGTAAGGAATTAAGAAAATCTTTATTTAAGGGTAAAGATGTTTCTCACAAAATCATTGCCCCAATGCATCATTGAAATTCAAGCTGGAAAGATGATTTTAATATATCACTTGTACATTTTGTATTG
>NW_026968749.1:0-72189 GCF_028390025.1 Pseudophryne corroboree
GTGTCGGCCACTAGGGTCGCTTATCTTACTCACACAGCTACCTCATTGCGCCTCTTTTTTTCTTTGCGTCATGTGCTGTTTGGGGAGTGTTTTTTGGAAGGGCCATCCTGCGTGACACTGCAGTGCCACTCCTAGATGGGCCAGGTGTTTGTGTCGGCCACTAGGGTCGCTTATCTTACTCACACAGCTACCTCATTGCGCCTCTTTTTTTCTTTGCGTCATGTGCTGTTTGGGGAGTGTTTTTTGGAAGGGCCATCCTGCGTGACACTGCAGTGCCACTCCTAGATGGGCCAGGTGTTTGTGTCGGCCGCTAGAGTCGCTTAGCTTACTCACACAGCTACCTCATTGCGCCTCTTTTTTCTTTGCGTCATATGCTGTTTGGGGAGTGTTTTTTGGAAGGGCCATCCTGCGTGACACTGCAGTGCCACTCCTAGATGGGCCAGGTGTTTGTGTCGGCCACTAGGGTCGCTTAGCTTAGTCATCCAGCGACCTCGGTGCAAATTTTAGGACTAAAAATAATATTGTGAGGTGTGAGGCGTTCAGAATAGACTGAAAATGAGTGGAAATTATGGTTTTTGAGGTTAATAATACTTTGGGATCAAAATGACCCCCAAATTCTATGATTTAAGCTGTTTTTTAGTGTTTTTTGAAAAAAACACCCGAATCCAAAACACACCCGAATCCGACAAAAAAAATTCGGTGAGGTTTTGCCAAAACGCGGTCGAACCCAAAACACGGCCGCGGAACCGAACCCAAAACCAAAACACAAAACCTGAAAAATTTCAAGTGCACATCTCTAAAGAGGGGTCAGTAATGCAGTGATGGTTATAGAAAGTAGAGATGAGCACCTGAAATTTTTTGGGTTTTGTGTTTTGGTTTTGGGTTCGGTTCCGCGGCCGTGTTTTGGGTTCGAACGCGTTTTGGCAAAACCTCACCGAATTTTTTTTGTCGGATTCGGGTGTGTTTTGGATTCGGGTGTTTTTTTCAAAAAACACTAAAAAACAGCTTAAATCATAGAATTTGGGGGTCATTTTGATCCCAAAGTATTATTAACCTCAAAAACCATAATTTACACTCATTTTCAGTCTATTCTGAATACCTCACACCTCACAATATTATTTTTAGTCCTAAAATTTGCACCGAGGTCGCTGTGTGAGTAAGATAAGCGACCCTAGTGGCCGACACAAACACCGGGCCCATCTAGGAGTGGCACTGCAGTGTCACGCAGGATGTCCCTTCCAAAAAACCCTCCCCAAACAGCACATGATGCAAAGAAAAAAAGAGGCGCAATGAGGTAGCTGTGTGAGTAAGATTAGCGACCCTAGTGGCCGACACAAACACCGGGCCCATCTAGGAGTGGCTCTGCAGTGTCACGCAGGATGGCCCTTCCAAAAAACCCTCCCCAAACAGCACATGACGCAAAGAAAAAAAGAGGCGCAATGAGGTAGCTGTGTGAGTAAGATTAGCGACCCTAGTGGCCGACACAAACACCGGGCCCATCTAGGAGTGGCTCTGCAGTGTCACGCAGGATGTCCCTTCCAAAAAACCCTCCCCAAACAGCACATGACGCAAAGAAAAAAAGAGGCGCAATGAGGTAGCTGACTGTGTGAGTAAGATTAGCGACCCTAGTGGCCGACACAAACACCGGGCCCATCTAGGAGTGGCACTGCAGTGTCACGCAGGATGTCCCTTCCAAAAAACCCTCCCCAATCAGCACATGATGCAAAGAAAAAGAAAAGAAAAAAGAGGTGCAAGATGGAATTGTCCTTGGGCCCTCCCACCCACCCTTATGTTGTATAAACAAAACAGGACATGCACACTTTAACCAACCCATCATTTCAGTGACAGGGTCTGCCACACGACTGTGACTGATATGACGGGTTGGTTTGGACCCCCCCAAAAAAGAAGCAATTAATCTCTCCTTGCACAAACTGGCTCTACAGAGGCAAGATGTCCACCTCATCTTCACCCTCCGATATATCACCGTGTACATCCCCCTCCTCACAGATTATCAATTCGTCCCCACTGGAATCCACCATCTCAGCTCCCTGTGTACTTTGTGGAGGCAATTGCTGCTGGTCAATGTCTCCGCGGAGGAATTGATTATAATTCATTTTAATGAACATCATCTTCTCCACATTTTCTGGATGTAACCTCGTACGCCGATTGCTGACAAGGTGAGCGGCGGCACTAAACACTCTTTCGGAGTACACACTTGTGGGAGGGCAACTTAGGTAGAATAAAGCCAGTTTGTGCAAGGGCCTCCAAATTGCCTCTTTTTCCTGCCAGTATAAGTACGGACTGTGTGACGTGCCTACTTGGATGCGGTCACTCATATAATCCTCCACCATTCTATCAATGTTGAGAGAATCATATGCAGTGACAGTAGACGACATGTCCGTAATCGTTGTCAGGTCCTTCAGTCCGGACCAGATGTCAGCATCAGCAGTCGCTCCAGACTGCCCTGCATCACCGCCAGCGGGTGGGCTCGGAATTCTGAGCCTTTTCCTCGCACCCCCAGTTGCGGGAGAATGTGAAGGAGGAGATGTTGACAGGTCGCGTTCCGCTTGACTTGACAATTTTGTCACCAGCAGGTCTTTGCACCCCAGCAGACTTGTGTCTGCCGGAAAGAGAGATCCAAGGTAGGCTTTAAATCTAGGATCGAGCACGGTGGCCAAAATGTAGTGCTCTGATTTCAACAGATTGACCACCCGTGAATCCTTGTTAAGCGAATTAAGGGCTGCATCCACAAGTCCCACATGCCTAGCGGAATCGCTCCCTTTTAGCTCCTTCTTCAATGCCTCCAGCTTCTTCTGCAAAAGCCTGATGAGGGGAATGACCTGACTCAGGCTGGCAGTGTCTGAACTGACTTCACGTGTGGCAAGTTCAAAGGGCATCAGAACCTTGCACAACGTTGAAATCATTCTCCACTGCACTTGAGACAGGTGCATTCCACCTCCTATATCGTGCTCAATTGTATAGGCTTGAATGGCCTTTTGCTGCTCCTCCAACCTCTGAAGCATATAGAGGGTTGAATTCCACCTCGTTACCACTTCTTGCTTCAGATGATGGCAGGGCAGGTTCAGTAGTTTTTGGTGGTGCTCCAGTCTTCTGTACGTGGTGCCTGTACGCCGAAAGTGTCCCGCAATTTTTCTGGCCACCGACAGCATCTCTTGCACGCCCCTGTCGTTTTTTAAAAAATTCTGCACCACCAAATTCAAGGTATGTGCAAAACATGGGACGTGCTGGAATTTGCCCATATTTAATGCACACACAATATTGCTGGCGTTGTCCGATGCCACAAATCCACAGGAGAGTCCAATTGGGGTAAGCCATTCCGCGATGATCTTCCTCAGTTGCCGTAAGAGGTTTTCAGCTGTGTGCGTATTCTGGAAACCGGTGATACAAAGCGTAGCCTGCCTAGGAAAGAGTTGGCGTTTGCGAGATGCTGCTACTGGTGCCGCCGCTGCTGTTCTTGCGGCGGGAGTCCATACATCTACCCAGTGGGCTGTCACAGTCATATAGTCCTGACCCTGCCCTGCTCCACTTGTCCACATGTCCGTGGTTAAGTGGACATTGGGTACAGCTGCATTTTTTAGGACACTGGTGACTCTTTTTCTGAGGTCTGTGTACTTTTTCGGTATCGCCTGCCTAGAGAAATGGAACCTAGATGGTATTTGGTACCGGGGACACAGTACCTCCAACAAGTCTCTAGTTGGCTCTGCAGTAATGATGGATACCGGAACCACGTTTCTCACCACCCAGGATGCCAAGGCCTCAGTTATCCGCTTTGCAGTAGGATGACTGCTGTGATATTTCATCTTCCTCGCAAAGGACTGTTGAACAGTCAATTGCTTACTGGAAGTAGTACAAGTGGGCTTACGACTTCCCCTCTGGGATGACCATCGACTCCCAGCGGCAACAACAGCAGCGCCAGCAGCAGTAGGTGTTACACGCAAGGATGCATCGGAGGAATCCCAGGCAGGAGAGGACTCGTCAGAATTGCCAGTGACATGGCCTGCAGGACTATTGGCATTCCTGGGGAAGGAGGAAATTGACACTGAGGGAGTTGGTGGGGTGGTTTGCGTGAGCTTGGTTACAAGAGGAAGGGATTTACTGGTCAGTGGACTGCTTCCGCTGTCACCCAAAGTTTTTGAACTTGTCACTGACTTATTATGAATGCGCTGCAGGTGACGTATAAGGGAGGATGTTCCGAGGTGGTTAACGTCCTTACCCCTACTTATTACAGCTTGACAAAGGGAACACACGGCTTGACACCTGTTGTCCGCATTTCTGGTGAAATACCTCCACACCGAAGAGCTGATTTTTTTGGTATTTTCACCTGGCATGTCAACGGCCATATTCCTCCCACGGACAACAGGTGTCTCCCCGGGTGCCTGACTTAAACAAACCACCTCACCATCAGAATCCTCCTGGTCAATTTCCTCCCCAGCGCCAGCAACACCCATATCCTCCTCATCCTGGTGTACTTCAACACTGACATCTTCAATCTGACTATCAGGAACTGGACTGCGGGTGCTCCTTCCAGCACTTGCAGGGGGCGTGCAAATGGTGGAAGGCGCATGCTCTTCACGTCCAGTGTTGGGAAGGTCAGGCATCGCAACCGACACAATTGGACTCTCCTTGTGGATTTGGGATTTCGAAGAATGCACAGTTCTTTGCTGTGCTGCTTTTGCCAGCTTGAGTCTTTTCATTTTTCTAGCGAGAGGCTGAGTGCTTCCATCCTCATGTGAAGCTGAACCACTAGCCATGAACATAGGCCAGGGCCTCAGCCGTTCCTTGCCACTCCGTGTGGTAAATGGCATATTGGCAAGTTTACGCTTCTCCTCCGACAATTTTATTTTAGGTTTTGGAGTCCTTTTTTTACTGATATTTGGTGTTTTGGATTTGACATGCTCTGTACTATGACATTGGGCATCGGCCTTGGCAGACGACGTTGCTGGCATTTCATCGTCTCGGCCATGACTAGTGGCAGCAGCTTCAGCACGAGGTGGAAGTGGATCTTGATCTTTCCCTAATTTTGGAACCTCAACATTTTTGTTCTCCATATTTTAATAGGCACAACTAAAAGGCACCTCAGGTAAACAATGGAGATGGATGGATTGGATACTAGTATACAATTATGGACGGGCTGCCGAGTGCCGACACAGAGGTAGCCACAGCCGTGAACTACCGCACTGTACTGTGTCTGCTGCTAATATATAGACTGGTTGATAAAGAGATAGTATACTCGTAACTAGTATGTATGTATAAAGAAAGAAAAAAAAACCACGGTAAGGTGGTATATACAATTATGGACGGGCTGCCGAGTGCCGACACAGAGGTAGCCACAGCCGTGAACTACCGCACTGTACTGTGTCTGCTGCTAATATATAGACTGGTTGATAAAGAGATAGTATACTCGTAACTAGTATGTATGTATAAAGAAAGAAAAAAAAACCACGGTTAGGTGGTATATACAATTATGGACGGGCTGCCGAGTGCCGACACAGAGGTAGCCACAGCCGTGAACTACCGCACTGTACTGTGTCTGCTGCTAATATATAGACTGGTTGATAAAGAGATAGTATACTCGTAACTAGTATGTATGTATAAAGAAAGAAAAAAAAAACCACGGTTAGGTGGTATATACAATTATGGACGGGCTGCCGAGTGCCGACACAGAGGTAGCCACAGCCGTGAACTACCGCACTGTACTGTGTCTGCTGCTAATATATAGACTGGTTGATAAAGAGATAGTATACTCGTAACTAGTATGTATGTATAAAGAAAGAAAAAAAAACCACGGTTAGGTGGTATATACAATTATGGACGGGCTGCCGAGTGCCGACACAGAGGTAGCCACAGCCGTGAACTACCGCACTGTACTGTGTCTGCTGCTAATATAGACTGGTTGATAAAGAGATAGTATACTCGTAACTAGTATGTATGTATAAAGAAAGAAAAAAAAAACCACGGTTAGGTGGTATATACAATTATGGACGGGCTGCCGAGTGCCGACACAGAGGTAGCCACAGCCGTGAACTACCGCACTGTACTGTGTCTGCTGCTAATATATAGACTGGTTGATAAAGAGATAGTATACTCGTAACTAGTATGTATGTATAAAGAAAGAAAAAAAAACCACGGTTAGGTGGTATATACAATTATGGACGGGCTGCCGAGTGCCGACACAGAGGTAGCCACAGCCGTGAACTACCGCACTGTACTGTGTCTGCTGCTAATATAGACTGGTTGATAAAGAGATAGTATACTCGTAACTAGTATGTATGTATAAAGAAAGAAAAAAAAACCACGGTTAGGTGGTATATACAATTATGGACGGGCTGCCGAGTGCCGACACAGAGGTAGCCACAGCCGTGAACTACCGCACTGTACTGTGTCTGCTGCTAATATATAGACTGGTTGATAAAGAGATAGTATACTCGTAACTAGTATGTATGTATAAAGAAAGAAAAAAAAACCACGGTTAGGTGGTATATACAATTATGGACGGGCTGCCGAGTGCCGACACAGAGGTAGCCACAGCCGTGAACTACCGCACTGTACTGTGTCTGCTGCTAATATAGACTGGTTGATAAAGAGATAGTATACTCGTAACTAGTATGTATGTATAAAGAAAGAAAAAAAAACCACGGTTAGGTGGTATATACAATTATGGACGGGCTGCCGAGTGCCGACACAGAGGTAGCCACAGCCGTGAACTACCGCACTGTACTGTGTCTGCTGCTAATATAGACTGGTTGATAAAGAGATAGTATACTCGTAACTAGTATGACTATAAAGAAAGAAAAAAAAACACGGTTAGGTGGTACATACAATTATGGACGGGCTGCCGAGTGCCGACACAGAGGTAGCCACAGCCGTGAACTACCGCACTGTACTGTGTCTGCTGCTAATATAGACTGGTTGATAAAGAGATAGTATACTACTAATATTATATATACTGGTGGTCAGGTCACTGGTCACTAGTCACACTGGCAGTGGCACTCCTGCAGCAAAAGTGTGCACTGTTTAATTTTAATATAATATTATGTAATCCTGGCTCCTGCTATAACCTATAACTGGCACTGCAGTAGTGCTCCCCAGTCTCCCCCACAATTATAAGCTGTGTGAGCTGAGCAGTCAGACAGATATATAATATATATAGTAGAGATGAGCGGGTTCGGTTTCTCTGAATCCGAACCCGCCAGAACTTCATGTTTTTTTTCACGGGTCCGAGCGACTCGGATCTTCCCGCCTTGCTCGGTTAACCCGAGCGCGCTCCGAACGTCATCATGACGCTGTCGGATTCTCGCGAGGCTCGGATTCTATCGCGAGACTCGGATTCTATATAAGGAGCCGCGCGTCGCCGCCATTTTCACACGTGCATTGAGATTGATAGGGAGAGGACGTGGCTGGCGTCCTCTCCATTTAGAATAGATTAGAGAGACACTTGATTTACTAATTTTGGGGAGCATTAGGAGTACTCAGTACAGTGCAGAGTTTTGCTGATAGTGACCAGTGACCACCAGTTTTATTTATAATCCGTTCTCTGCCTGAAAAAAGCGATACACAGCACACAGTGACTCAGTCACATACCATATCTGTGTGCACTGCTCAGGCTCAGGCCAGTGTGCTGCATCATCTATTATCTATATATAAATAATATTATATATATCTGTCTGACTGCTCAGCTCACACAGCTTATAATTGTGGGGGAGACTGGGGAGCACTACTGCAGTGCCAGTTATAGGTTATAGCAGGAGCCAGGAGTACATAATATATTATATAGTGAGTGACCACCAGACACACAGTGCAGTTTATTTAATATATCCGTTCTCTGCCTGAAAAAAGCGATACACACAGTGACTCAGTCAGTCACATACCATATCTGTGTGCACTGCTCAGGCTCAGGCCAGTGTGCTGCATCATCTATATATATTATATATCTGTCTGACTGCTCAGCTCACACAGCTTATAATTGTGGGGGAGACTGGGGAGCACTACTGCAGTGCCAGTTATAGGTTATAGCAGGAGCCAGGAGTACATAATATTATATTAAAATTAAACAGTGCACACTTTTGCTGCAGGAGTGCCACTGCCAGTGTGACTAGTGACCAGTGACCTGACCACCAGTATATATAATATTAGTAGTATACTATCTCTTTATCAACCAGTCTATATTAGCAGCAGACACAGTACAGTGCGGTAGTTCACGGCTGTGGCTACCTCTGTGTCGGCACTCGGCAGCCCGTCCATAATTGTATATACCACCTAACCGTGGCTTTTTTTTCTTTCTTTATACATACATACTAGTTACGAGTATACTATCTCTTTATCAACCAGTCTATATATTAGCAGCAGACACAGTACAGTGCGGTAGTTCACGGCTGTGGCTACCTCTGTGTCGGCACTCGGCAGCCCGTCCATAATTGTATATACCACCTAACCGTGGTTTTTTTTTCTTTCTTTATACAAACATACTAGTTACGAGTATACTATCTCTTTATCAACCAGTCTATATATTAGCAGCAGACACAGTACAGTGCGGTAGTTCACGGCTGTGGCTACCTCTGTGTCGGCACTCGGCAGCCCGTCCATAATTGTATATACCACCTAACCGTGGTTTTTTTTTCTTTCTTTATACATACATACTAGTTACGAGTATACTATCTCTTTATCAACCAGTCTATATATTAGCAGCAGACACAGTACAGTGCGGTAGTTCACGGCTGTGGCTACCTCTGTGTCGGCACTCGGCAGCCCGTCCATAATTGTATATACCACCTAACCGTGGTTTTTTTTTCTTTCTTTATACATACATACTAGTTACGAGTATACTATCTCTTTATCAACCAGTCTATATATTAGCAGCAGACACAGTACAGTGCGGTAGTTCACGGCTGTGGCTACCTCTGTGTCGGCACTCGGCAGCCCGTCCATAATTGTATATACCACCTAACCGTGGTTTTTTTTTCTTTCTTTATACATACATACTAGTTACGAGTATACTATCTCTTTATCAACCAGTCTATATTAGCAGCAGACACAGTACAGTGCGGTAGTTCACGGCTGTGGCTACCTCTGTGTCGGCACTCGGCAGCCCGTCCATAATTGTATATACCACCTAACCGTGGTTTTTTTTTCTTTCTTTATACATACATACTAGTTACGAGTATACTATCTCTTTATCAACCAGTCTATATATTAGCAGCAGACACAGTACAGTGCGGTAGTTCACGGCTGTGGCTACCTCTGTGTCGGCACTCGGCAGCCCGTCCATAATTGTATATACCACCTAACCGTGGTTTTTTTTTCTTTCTTTATACATACATACTAGTTACGAGTATACTATCTCTTTATCAACCAGTCTATATATTAGCAGCAGACACAGTACAGTGCGGTAGTTCACGGCTGTGGCTACCTCTGTGTCGGCACTCGGCAGCCCGTCCATAATTGTATATACCACCTAACCGTGGTTTTTTTTTCTTTCTTTATACATACATACTAGTTACGAGTATACTATCTCTTTATCAACCAGTCTATATATTAGCAGCAGACACAGTACAGTGCGGTAGTTCACGGCTGTGGCTACCTCTGTGTCGGCACTCGGCAGCCCGTCCATAATTGTATATACCACCTAACCGTGTTTTTTTTTTCTTTCTTTATACATACATACTAGTTACGAGTATACTATCTCTTTATCAACCAGTCTATATATTAGCAGCAGACACAGTACAGTGCGGTAGTTCACGGCTGTGGCTACCTCTGTGTCGGCACTCGGCAGCCCGTCCATAATTGTATATACCACCTAACCGTGGTTTTTTTTTCTTTCTTTATACATACATACTAGTTACGAGTATACTATCTCTTTATCAACCAGTCTATATATTAGCAGCAGACACAGTACAGTGCGGTAGTTCACGGCTGTGGCTACCTCTGTGTCGGCACTCGGCAGCCCGTCCATAATTGTATATACCACCTAACCGTGGTTTTTTTTTCTTTCTTTATACATACATACTAGTTACGAGTATACTATCTCTTTATCAACCAGTCTATATTAGCAGCAGACACAGTACAGTGCGGTAGTTCACGGCTGTGGCTACCTCTGTGTCGGCACTCGGCAGCCCGTCCATAATTGTATATACCACCTAACCGTGGTTTTTTTTTCTTTCTTTATACATACATACTAGTTACGAGTATACTATCTCTTTATCAACCAGTCTATATATTAGCAGCAGACACAGTACAGTGCGGTAGTTCACGGCTGTGGCTACCTCTGTGTCGGCACTCGGCAGCCCGTCCATAATTGTATATACCACCTATCCGTGGTTTTTTTTTCTTTCTTTATACATACATACTAGTTACGAGTATACTATCTCTTTATCAACCAGTCTATATATAAGCAGCAGACACAGTACAGTGCGGTAGTTCACGGCTGTGGCTACCTCTGTGTCGGCACTCGGCAGCCCGTCCATAATTGTATATACCACCTAACCGTGGTTTTTTTTTCTTTCTTTATACATACATACTAGTTACGAGTATACTATCTCTTTATCAACCAGTCTATATATTAGCAGCAGACACAGTACAGTGCGGTAGTTCACGGCTGTGGCTACCTCTGTGTCGGCACTCGGCAGCCCGTCCATAATTGTATATACCACCTAACCGTGTTTTTTTTTTCTTTCTTTATACATACATACTAGTTACGAGTATACTATCTCTTTATCAACCAGTCTATATATTAGCAGCAGACACAGTACAGTGCGGTAGTTCACGGCTGTGGCTACCTCTGTGTCGGCACTCGGCAGCCCGTCCATAATTGTATATACCACCTAACCGTGGTTTTTTTTTCTTTCTTTATACATACATACTAGTTACGAGTATACTATCTCTTTATCAACCAGTCTATATTAGCAGCAGACACAGTACAGTGCGGTAGTTCACGGCTGTGGCTACCTCTGTGTCGGCACTCGGCAGCCCGTCCATAATTGTATACTAGTATCCAATCCATCCATCTCCATTGTTTACCTGAGGTGCCTTTTAGTTGTGCCTATTAAAATATGGAGAACAAAAATGTTGAGGTTCCAAAATTAGGGAAAGATCAAGATCCACTTCCACCTCGTGCTGAAGCTGCTGCCACTAGTCATGGCCGAGACGATGAAATGCCAGCAACGTCGTCTGCCAAGGCCGATGCCCAATGTCATAGTACAGAGCATGTCAAATCCAAAACACAAAATATCAGTAAAAAAAGGACTCCAAAACCTAAAATAAAATTGTCGGAGGAGAAGCGTAAACTTGCCAATATGCCATTTACCACACGGAGTGGCAAGGAACGGCTGAGGCCCTGGCCTATGTTCATGGCTAGTGGTTCAGCTTCACATGAGGATGGAAGCACTCAGCCTCTCGCTAGAAAAATGAAAAGACTCAAGCTGGCAAAAGCAGCACAGCAAAGAACTGTGCATTCTTCGAAATCCCAAATCCACAAGGAGAGTCCAATTGTGTCGGTTGCGATGCCTGACCTTCCCAACACTGGACGTGAAGAGCATGCGCCTTCCACCATTTGCACGCCCCCTGCAAGTGCTGGAAGGAGCACCCGCAGTCCAGTTCCTGATAGTCAGATTGAAGATGTCAGTGTTGAAGTACACCAGGATGAGGAGGATATGGGTGTTGCTGGCGCTGGGGAGGAAATTGACCAGGAGGATTCTGATGGTGAGGTGGTTTGTTTAAGTCAGGCACCCGGGGAGACACCTGTTGTCCGTGGGAGGAATATGGCCGTTGACATGCCAGGTGAAAATACCAAAAAAATCAGCTCTTCGGTGTGGAGGTATTTCACCAGAAATGCGGACAACAGGTGTCAAGCCGTGTGTTCCCTTTGTCAAGCTGTAATAAGTAGGGGTAAGGACGTTAACCACCTCGGAACATCCTCCCTTATACGTCACCTGCAGCGCATTCATAATAAGTCAGTGACAAGTTCAAAAACTTTGGGTGACAGCGGAAGCAGTCCACTGACCAGTAAATCCCTTCCTCTTGTAACCAAGCTCACGCAAACCACCCCACCAACTCCCTCAGTGTCAATTTCCTCCTTCCCCAGGAATGCCAATAGTCCTGCAGGCCATGTCACTGGCAATTCTGACGAGTCCTCTCCTGCCTGGGATTCCTCCGATGCATCCTTGCGTGTAACGCCTACTGCTGCTGGCGCTGCTGTTGTTGCCGCTGGGAGTCGATGGTCATCCCAGAGGGGAAGTCGCAAGCCCACTTGTACTACTTCCAGTAAGCAATTGACTGTTCAACAGTCCTTTGCGAGGAAGATGAAATATCACAGCAGTCATCCTACTGCAAAGCGGATAACTGAGTCCTTGACAACTATGTTGGTGTTAGACGTGCGTCCGGTATCCGCCGTTAGTTCACAGGGAACTAGACAATTTATTGAGGCAGTGTGCCCCCGTTACCAAATACCATCTAGGTTCCACTTCTCTAGGCAGGCGATACCGAGAATGTACACGGACGTCAGAAAAAGACTCACCAGTCTCCTAAAAAATGCAGTTGTACCCAATGTCCACTTAACCACGGACATGTGGACAAGTGGAGCAGGGCAGGGTCAGGACTATATGACTGTGACAGCCCACTGGGTAGATGTATGGACTCCCGCCGCAAGAACAGCAGCGGCGGCACCAGTAGCAGCATCTCGCAAACGCCAACTCTTTCCTAGGCAGGCTACGCTTTGTATCACCGCTTTCCAGAATACGCACACAGCTGAAAACCTCTTACGGCAACTGAGGAAGATCATCGCGGAATGGCTTACCCCAATTGGACTCTCCTGTGGATTTGTGGCATCGGACAACGCCAGCAATATTGTGTGTGCATTAAATATGGGCAAATTCCAGCACGTCCCATGTTTTGCACATACCTTGAATTTGGTGGTGCAGAATTTTTAAAAAAACGACAGGGGCGTGCAAGAGATGCTGTCGGTGGCCAGAAAAATTGCGGGACACTTTCGGCGTACAGGCACCACGTACAGAAGACTGGAGCACCACCAAAAACTACTGAACCTGCCCTGCCATCATCTGAAGCAAGAAGTGGTAACGAGGTGGAATTCAACCCTCTATATGCTTCAGAGGTTGGAGGAGCAGCAAAAGGCCATTCAAGCCTATACAATTGAGCACGATATAGTAGGTGGAATGCACCTGTCTCAAGTGCAGTGGAGAATGATTTCAACGTTGTGCAAGGTTCTGATGCCCTTTGAACTTGCCACACGTGAAGTCAGTTCAGACACTGCCAGCCTGAGTCAGGTCATTCCCCTCATCAGGCTTTTGCAGAAGAAGCTGGAGGCATTGAAGAAGGAGCTAAAAGGGAGCGATTCCGCTAGGCATGTGGGACTTGTGGATGCAGCCCTTAATTCGCTTAACAAGGATTCACGGGTGGTCAATCTGTTGAAATCAGAGCACTACATTTTGGCCACCGTGCTCGATCCTAGATTTAAAGCCTACCTTGGATCTCTCTTTCCGGCAGACACAGGTCTGCTGGGGTTGAAAGACCTGCTGGTGACAAAATTGTCAAGTCAAGCGGAACGCGACCTGTCAACATCTCCTCCTTCACATTCTCCCGCAACTGGGGGTGCGAGGAAAAGGCTCAGAATTCCGAGCCCACCCGCTGGCGGTGATGCAGGGCAGTCTGGAGCGACTGCTGATGCTGACATCTGGTCCGGACTGAAGGACCTGACAACGATTACGGACATGTCGTCTACTGTCACTGCATATGATTCTCTCAACATTGATAGAATGGTGGAGGATTATATGAGTGACCGCATCCAAGTAGGCACGTCACACAGTCCGTACTTATACTGGCAGGAAAAAGAGGCAATTTGGAGGCCCTTGCACAAACTGGCTTTATTCTACCTAAGTTGCCCTCCCACAAGTGTGTACTCCGAAAGAGTGTTTAGTGCCGCCGCTCACCTTGTCAGCAATCGGCGTACGAGGTTACATCCAGAAAATGTGGAGAAGATGATGTTCATTAAAATGAATTATAATCAATTCCTCCGCGGAGACATTGACCAGCAGCAATTGCCTCCACAAAGTACACAGGGAGCTGAGATGGTGGATTCCAGTGGGGACGAATTGATAATCTGTGAGGAGGGGGATGTACACGGTGATATATCGGAGGGTGAAGATGAGGTGGACATCTTGCCTCTGTAGAGCCAGTTTGTGCAAGGAGAGATTAATTGCTTCTTTTTTTGGGGGGGTCCAAACCAACCCGTCATATCAGTCACAGTCGTGTGGCAGACCCTGTCACTGAAATGATGGGTTGGTTAAAGTGTGCATGTTCTGTTTTGTTTATACAACATAAGGGTGGGTGAGAGGGCCCAAGGACAATTCCATCTTGCACCTCTTTTTTCTTTTCTTTTTCTTTGCATCATGTGCTGATTGGGGAGGGTTTTTTGGAAGGGACATCCTGCGTGACACTGCAGTGCCACTCCTAGATGGGCCCGGTGTTTGTGTCGGCCACTAGGGTCGCTAATCTTACTCACACAGTCAGCTACCTCATTGCGCCTCTTTTTTTCTTTGCGTCATGTGCTGTTTGGGGAGGGTTTTTTGGAAGGGCCATCCTGCGTGACACTGCAGTGCCACTCCTAGATGGGCCCGGTGTTTGTGTCGGCCACTAGGGTCGCTAATCTTACTCACACAGCTACCTCATTGCGCCTCTTTTTTTCTTTGCGTCATGTGCTGTTTGGGGAGGGTTTTTTGGAAGGGCCATCCTGCGTGACACTGCAGTGCCACTCCTAGATGGGCCCGGTGTTTGTGTCGGCCACTAGGGTCGCTAATCTTACTCACACAGCTACCTCATTGTGCCTCTTTTTTTCTTTGCGTCATGTGCTGTTTGGGGAGGGTTTTTTGGAAGGGACATCCTGCGTGACACTGCAGTGCCACTCCTAGATGGGCCCGGTGTTTGTGTCGGCCACTAGGGTCGCTTATCTTACTCACACAGCGACCTCGGTGCAAATTTTAGGACTAAAAATAATATTGTGAGGTGTGAGGTATTCAGAATAGACTGAAAATGAGTGTAAATTATGGTTTTTGAGGTTAATAATACTTTGGGATCAAAATGACCCCCAAATTCTATGATTTAAGCTGTTTTTTAGTGTTTTTGGAAAAAAACACCCGAATCCAAAACACACCCGAATCCGACAAAAATAATTTGGTGAGATTTGCCAAAACGCGTTCGAACCCAAAACACGGCCGCGGAACCGAACCCGAAACCAAAACACAAAACCCGAAAAATTTCAGGCGCTCATCTCTAGGTAAAACACCGCTCAGTAGGCAAGCGCTGTCAGTCAGGAGTCAGCGCTGCACCGGATGTCTCTTCTGGATGTCCTCTGACTTTCTCCTGCGGCGCAACTCCAGCTATTCCTCCCGCTGCGGCTCCCACTTCGGGTAAGGGGACCATATTGCTCAGTAGTGAGCACTTTCGGTAAGCCTGCGGCTGCTATGCCGCTACCCCTCTCCTCCACAGTCCTAATGGGTCGCTGCAGTCTGTAAGGGACCGCAGGTGCACACACCCAGGAACCGCTGGCTCTCCTCCCGCCGCCAGCAGCTACTTTTATAACCTCAGCCTGCACAAGACCCCTTCCCTCACTCACTCTCGCTCTCCTGGCGGCCACTGCGCAGCCGCAACAAATTGAAAAGCCCTATCTCTATAATGGGGCATATTTCTCTTAATTAAAAAAACCCTATAACTTTCTGAAAAACCACAACCCCAAAAGGCACTACACTGGGGCATACTCTATCTAGTAAAACAAACCCCAAGTCTTAATTCGTCCTCTATCCGGAGTTATGCCTTCCCAAAAAATATCTAATTCACTCTATAGGAAAACGGTGTCAAAAAGCCACAAAGGAAGTCACAGAAAAAAACTGACAGTTGGAACTTTAGGTTACTCCCAATTCCTCATTTTTTATTATTTTGCCCTGAAATTTGGCATGCAGCACCGGGTGACGATTCTACACGCCCATGCCAAATTTCAGCTCAGTACGTCCAATCAGTTTTGAGGTGTAGCCCCTCAAACACCATGCCCCCATCTCAGAAGTTCCCTATGGGAGAATTCCGTTTGTTCGATTCAGCCTTAATATAAGGGCACGACCGTGCCCTTATAATATGTATCTATCTATCTATCTATCTATCTATCTATCTATCTATCTATCTATCTATCTATCTCTCTATCTATCTATCTATCTATCTATCGTATGTGTGTGTATATATACATCTATACATACATGCGCTAACACCTGGACATACACTGATGTACCCACACCTAATATCCATACATACACGCCCTGACACCTGGACATACACCAACATTCCCACACCTGCATCTATACATACACATGCTGACACCGGGACATACACCAACGTACAAGCACCTGCATCTATATATACACGCGCTGACAAATGGACATACACCGACGTACCCACACTTGCATCTATACATACAAAAACTCTCCAGATTATTGATTTTTTAATGTTTTTCTAGGAAACGTTCTAGATGTATGCTTATTAGCAGTTGTCCACTCCCGGAATGAATACTATTGACAGTGCTATCACATGATTTTCCGCCCAGCGAAGAATCCTTGCAGCTTCTGCCATTGCCCTCCTGCTTCTTGTGCCACCCTGTCTGTTTACGTGGGTGACTGCCATGATGTTGTCCGACTGGATCAACACCGGCTGACCTTGAAGCAGAGGTCTTGCTAAGTGTTAAAATGGCCCTTAGCTTCAGGATATTTATGTGAAGTGATGTATCCCGGCTTGACCCTAAGCCCTGGATATTCCTTCCCTGTGTGACTGCTCCCCAGCCTCGCAGGCTGGCATCCGTGGTCACCAGGACCCAGTCCTGAATGCCGAATCTGCGGCCCTCTAGAAGATGAGCACTCTGCAACCACCACAGGATGGATACCCTTGTCCTTGGTGACAGGGTTATCCGCTGATGCATCTGAAAATGCGACCCGGACCATTTGTCCAGTAGGTTCCACTGGAAAGTTCTTGCGTGGAATCTAACGAATGGGATTGCTTCGTATGAAGCCATCATTTTTTCCCAGAACCCTTGTGCATTGATGCACTGAGACTTGGTTCGGTTTTAGGAGGTTCCTGATTAGCTCGGATAACTCCCTGGCTTTCTCTTCCGGGAGAAACACCTTTTTTCTGGACTGTGTCCAGGATCATCCCTAGGAAACAGAAGACAAGTCGTCGGAACCAGCTGCGATTTTGGAATATTGAGAATCCAATCGTGCTGCCGCAACACTACCTGAGATAGTGCTACACCGACCTCCAACTGTTCCCTGGATCTTACCCTTATCAGGGAATCGTCCAAGTAAGGGATAACTAAAATTCCCTTCCTTCGAAGGGATATCATTTCGTCCATTACCTTGGTAAAGACCCGGGGTGCCGTGGACCATCCCTACGGCAGCGTCTGAACTGATAGTGACAGTTCTGTACCATAACCTGAGGTACCCTTGGTGAGAAGGGTAAATTTTGACATGAAGGTAAGCATCCTTGATGTCCCGAGACATCATGTAGTCCCCTTCTTCCAGGTTCGCAATCACTACTCTGAGTGACTCAATCTTGAATTTGAACCTCTGTATGTAAGTGTTCAAAGATTTTAGATTTTAGATTTAGAATCGGTCTCACCGAGCCGTCTGGCTTCGGTACCACAATAGTGTGGAATAATACCCCGTTCCCTGTTGCAGGAGGGGTACCTTGATTATCACCTGCTGGGAATACAGCTTGTGAATGGCTTCCAAAACTGCCTCCCTGTCAGAGGGAGACGTCGGTAAAGCCAACTTTTGGAAACGGCGAGGGGGAGACGTCTCGAATTCCAATATGTACCCCTGAGATATTACCTGAAGGATCCAGGGGTCTACTTGCGAGTGAGCCCACTGCGCACTGAAATTCATTGAGAATGGGCCCCCACCGTGCCTGAGCTTGTATAGCCCTAGCGTCATACTGAGGGCTTGGCAGAGGCGGGAAAGGGTTTCTGTTCCTGGGAACTGGCTGATCTCTGCAGCCTTTTTCCTCTCCGTCTGTCACGAGCAGAAAAGAGGAACCTTTTGTCCGCTTGCCAACAAAGGACTGCGCCTGATAATACGGCGTCTTATTTTGAGAGGCGACCTGGGGTACAAACGTGGATTTCCCAGCTGTTGCCGTGGCCACCAGGTCTAAAGGACCGACCCCAAATGTCCCCTTTCAAAGGCAATACTTCCAAATGCCGTTTGGAATCCGCATCACCTGACCATTTTACTGGTAGAATTGGACAACGCACTTATACTTGATGCCAGTCGGCAATTATTCCGCTGTGCATCATGCATATATAGAAATGCATCTTTTAAATGCTCTATAGGCAATAATATACTATCCTTATCTAGGATATCAATATTTCCAGTCAGGGAATCCGACCATGCCAACCCAGCACTGCACCTCCAGGCTGAGGCGATAGCTGGTCGCAGTATAACACCAGTATGTGTGTAAATACATTTTTGGATACCCTCCTGCTTTCTATCAGCAGGATCCTTAAGGGCGGCCATCTCATGAGAGGGTAGAGCCCTTGTTCTTACAAGCGTGTGAGCGCCTTATCCCCCCTAGGGGGTGTTTCCCAACGCACCCTAACCTCTGGCGGGAAAGGGTATGCAGCCAATACTTTTTAAGAAATTATCAAGTGTTATCGGGGGGAAACCCACGCATCATCACACACCTCATTTTATTTTTCAGATTTAGGAAAACTACAGGTAGTTTTTCCCCCACCGAACATAATACCCCTTTTTGGTGGTACTCGTATTATCAGAAATGTATAAAAACATTTTCCATTGTATCAATCATGTAACGTGTGGCCCTACTGGAAATCACGGTTGTTTCTTCACCGTCGACACAGGAGTCAGTATCCATGTCGGCGTCTGTATCTGCCATCTGAGGTAACGGCCGCTTTAGAGCCCCTGACGGCCTATGAGACGTCTGGACAGGCACAAGCTGAGTAGCCGGCTGTCTCATGTCAACCACTGTTTTTATATAGAGCTGACACTGTCACGTAATTTTCAACAGTACATCCACTCAGGTGTCGACCCCCTAGGGGGTGACATCACTGTTACAGACACTCCGTCTCAACATCATTTTTCTCCTCATATATGTCGACACAAACGTACCGACACACAGCACACACACAGGGAATGCTCTGATAGAGGACAGGACCCCACTAGCCCTTTGGGGAGACAGAGGGAGAGTATGCCAGCACACACCAGAGCGCTATATATATACAGGGATAACCTTATATAAGTGTTTTTCCCCTTATAGCTGCTGTATGTTTTAATACTGCGCCTAATTAGTGCCCCCCTCTCTTTTTTAACCCTTTCTGTAGTGTAGTGACTGCAGGGGAGAGCCAGGGGAGCTTCCCTCCAACTGAGCTGTGAGGGAAAATGGTGCCAGTGTGCTGAGGAGATAGGCTCCGTCCCCTTTCCGGCGGCCTTATCTCCCGGTTTTTTGTATATTTTGGCAGGGGTTAAATGCATCCATATAGCCCAGGAGCTATATGTGATGTATTTTTTGCCATGTAAGGTATTTCTGTCGTGTTTTATTGCGTCTCAGGGCGCCCCCCCCAGCGCCCTGCACCCTCAGTGACCGGAGTATGAAGTGTGCTGAGAGCAATGGCGCACAGCTGCAGTGCTGTGCGCTACCTTATTGAAGACAGGAACGTCTTCTGCCGCCGATTTTTCCGGACCTCTTCGCTCTTCTGGCTCTGTAAGGGGGCCGGCGGCGCGGCTCCGGGACCCATCCAGGCTGGACCTGTGATCGTCCCTCTGGAGCTAATGTCCAGTAGCCAAGAAGCCCAATCCACTCTGCACGCAGGTGAGTTCGCTTCTTCTCCCCTTAGTCCCTCGATGCAGTGAGCCTGTTGCCAGCAGGTCTCACTGAAAATAACAAACCTAAACTAAAACTTTCACTAAGAAGCTCAGGAGAGCCCCTAGTGTGCACCCTTCTCGTCGGGCACAGAAATCTAACTGAGGCTTGGAGGAGGGTCATAGGGGGAGGAGCCAGTGCACACCAGCTAGTCCTAAAGCTTTCTTTAGATGTGCCCAGTCTCCTGCGGAGCCGCTATTCCCCATGGTCCTTACGGAGTCCCCAGCATCCACTTAGGACGTTAGAGAAAATAAGGATAAAGTGGACTACAGAAACTGATGCTCTAACCAAAGGAGAGAGAGAGAGAGAGAAAAGCACAAGGGAAAGTGAGCAATCGGAACACCATAGAGAGAGGAGAGATAGAAATGCCTGAAAAAGTAAAGGGGGTTGGGTATGGCATCCGGCGCTCGGGATTCCAGCAGTCACATGATACCTAATCCTAATCCTAACCCTCTGGGGGGGGTGGCGGATAGGGCTAACCCTCAGGGGGTGGCAGCTAGGACTAACCCCCCCCCCCCACCTCCTAGTGCCTTCCCTAACACCCCCTCCTCCGGTCCTAACCCTCCCTCCAATACTCGCCTTCGGGATGTTGGCTGTCTGTGTGCCGGCATCAGTCTCCCAAGTGGTGTCAGGATTCCAACATCGGTCAAATGACCGCCGGTATACCGTCTGCCGGGATGGTAAATGTATCCTGAGGACAGGTAGTGAGTGTGGAGGGATAGGTGGTTCAGTAAAATGTAACAGCTCAAACTGCGATCATTCACTGATAAATTGATTTATATCTCTCCCTTTTTAACCATTGCAGTCATAAAAGCAATGTTTTTTAAACTTTTAAATAAAGCTTGTTAGCATCCCCAGCACACTGTATATGCTGGGAGATGTAGTTCTCAATATGAAAACATTTAATTACTGTATGAACTCTAATTCCCCAACTGAAACCTCTCACAAACACACACTCCTAAATCTAGTACACACACACACATTTCCCCAGTACTGACAACTCTCATCACTTCCACACACTGACAACTCCCTCCTGCTCCTCTCCCCACTGACACTGACAGCTCCCTCACAGTCACACACATCCTCCACCCCCCCACACACACACTGATAGCACACATGCACAAATCCCCCCCTCCTCGACACTAACTGTCACGGACTGCTTGGGCAGCAGGGGGCAGGCTCTGACTTGAAGTGCTGAAATTCAACAGCTCTCTCGAACTTGCAAGGCATGGCTGTGCAGCTGTCTCCAGCCATCTCCTTGCCCACTGTGTAATTTGTGGCGTTCTCTGATGTTCCCCGCTCTGCCTCTACAACCGGCACATAATGTACAGCAGTGGTGACTCCAGAGTATGGGCCTGGAGAACTCTGCCTACCGGGGGGTAGGGATTAATAATTTCAAAGGGGCAGAGCTAGGAGTGAAGCAGTGGACAGCAGTTGAGGGGCGTTTCAAACTGTAACAGGGTTGGGACAATTTCAGTATCCTTCCCTCACCGTCTAATTGGTCAGTCCCACGCTGATTGCCATAGCGCCCTTTCGAGACTGCAGAACTCTATCCCTTAGCCACGGTTGGCACAGCTGGATGGTGCCCCTGGCAAGTGCCATCCTGGCCAAGGGGTAGATATGCCCCTGAGGGTCAGGGCCAGCAACAGAAATCTCGGGGCCCAGTACACTGATATCTCTGGGGCCCCCTCAACCCCCCCTTAACTTGGCAGAGGGATCTTTAAAAAAAAATGGAGCCTTTGACTCGGACCGTCAGTGAGGCCGGCAGGTGGTTTTCATACTGGGCTATCCAGCTCTTCGGTGGCGGTGGCAGGGACATTCAGAAAAGGGCCAGCACAGCAACATGCATAATAATGGCAATACAGTATGGACCACAGGGACTGGACAAAGTGATGGGGTAAAAGGAGGGGGGAGGGTTTAGTTGGCCTGTTAATTGTTTTCCTGCTTAAATTGAGCAGTTGGTGGATACACTTTAAAAAGCAATATTGGCACTGTGGCCCCATTATTTCTGTTCTCAATACTTGGAGCCCTGAACAAGTGTCCCCTTTGTCCCCCCTGTCACCGGGCCTGTTCAGGCGTTACCTATGGAGAAGCTGCGACATGACATCCTAGGACACGATACTGCACCATGCATCACCATTATATTTCAGTGTGCCATGTCAATATTTAAATCTTGTTCTGTGTGACGTGAGTTGTAAATGGTTGAAAATCTCTGTGCTACAGTATCGTCACCATGTAGTTATAACAACACCGCAAAACCACCAAAAGACGTGTTTTGGTAGAGGGACTGCTGGAGGGGCCCATTGGGGCCCCCAGTTTGCTACCCCACCCCAGTATACCTGTGCTGTAGCCAGTGGAAGGGGCACTATCTTCCCGGTGATCTCTTCGGGAAGATGGTGCCGCACATAGAAAGCAAAGACTCTGGCTGCACTCTCCTGCCCTCGCTCTAAGCAAGGTGATCGGGCCACAAAAGGACCCCTGTCGGACCCCGGCCTGTGGGCCACAAAAGGATGCATTGGGGGCGGCATGCGGCCCATGGGTTTGACACCCCTGCCCTAGAGTATCACAATTTGTTTCACGGCACCCCTAGGCCAAAGTTTTTTTTATTGAGAAATTCAGAAAAAAATATAAAATTAAGTAAATTGTGTTTATAGCATGTCATCCTCAGGTTCAGTTATGTTGTGAGGGAATGGTTTTGCCAATTTAATAAAGTATAAATAATTTTAATTGGTCCTGGACCACCAAACTATGCTACCAGTGCAAGAACCCCAGTTTGGAAACTACTGCCATAAAATAAACCTTTTTTGTTTTTTTTAAACTACATGTAATACACCTTAGATCTCAGTTCCTAAAAGGTTTTAAACCTTTGCATACAGTAAACTACACATATTTAAAAATCCTACACCGGGCACAAGTGCTCACGGGCCAATTTCATGGCAGTCTCGGATAGGAGGGCATTGTGGATTCACCAAGGGAATGCTGATGCTGACTCCAAGAAGAAAGGGAGTCTCTTCCCTATGAAGGTGAAGCCTTGTTTGGCGACGGCCTAGTTAATTTGATCTCGGCAGCTCCCGCAGGTAAGTCATCCTTCTTGCCCTATGTTCCCTCTCAACGGATGAAGACGCATCATTATCTGACGCAGTCATTTCGGCCCAATAGATATGCAAGAAGTTAAGATTCCCCTTTCTTTGCAGGTAGAGGAAGGAAAAGAGGGAAGAGGTCTGTAGCCTCTTCAAGATCGCAGGAGCAGAGATCGTCCTCTGCTTTTACCAAATCCACTGCATGACGCTAGGGCTCTCTTGCAGGAGCCCGCACCAGTGGGGGGCACGTCTAAAACTCTTCAGTCAGTTCTGGATTCATTGGGACCTGGACTCGTGGGCTTTACAAATAGTGTCCCAAGGGTACAAACTGGGGTTTCAAGACGTTCCCCCTCACCGATTGTTCAAATCAGCCTTAGTCAGCAGGGAGAAGGTTTTTATTCAAGCCTCTTCGTGGTCCCGAAGCCGGACGGCTCAGTCAGACCAATCTTAAATCTGAAATCCCTTAATTTCTACCTAAAGAAATTCAATTTCAAGATGGAATCTCTCAGGGTAGTGATCTCCAGTCCGGGGGATAAAGGAGATTTCATGGTTTTGGTAGACATAAAGGATGCCTACTTATATGTTCCCATTTAGCCACTGAATCAAGCTACCTGAGGTTTGCAATTCAGGATTGTCATTACCAATTTCAGACGTTGCCGTTTGGTCTGTCCACGGCTCCGAGGATTTTCACCAGGGTGATGGCGGAAATGATGGTTCTCCTTCGCAAGCAAGGAGTCACAATTATCCCGTACTTGGATGATCTCCTGATAAAGGCGAGATCCAGGGACCAGTTGGTGCAAAACATCTACTCTCCCTGACAGTTCTTCAACAACATGGTTGGCTCCTAAACTTGCCAAAATCGCAGTTGGTCCCAATGACGCGGTTGTTGTTTTTGGGAGTGATACTGGACACAGAAGAGGTTTTCTTCTAGTGGAAAGGCTCTGGAGATCCAGAGTCTGGTCAAACAAATTCTGAAACCAGCAAGAGTGTTAATCCATCAATGCATTCAGTTGCTGGGGAAGATGGTTGCGGCCTACGAGGCCATTCAGTTTGGCAGGTTCCATGCCAGAGTGTTCCAGTGGGACCTGTTGGACAAGTGGTCCGGATCCCACCTACACATGCACCGGAGGATAATCCTGTCTTCCAAGACCAGAATCTCACTCCATTGGTGGCTGCACAGTTCTCACCACCTAGAGGGGCGATGGTTCGGGATCCAGGACGGGATCCTAGGGACCACGGATGCAACCCTCTGAGGCTGGAGAGCAGTCACACAGGGGGAAAACATCCAAGGAAGATGGTCAAGTCTTCCTTGGATGTTTTCATCTCCACATAAATGTTCTGGAGTTAAGGGCCATTTAATAACTGCAGACACAGTACGCACTGGGACGGGTGCCCAGCATCCTCTACGGACTAAGAGAAAAGGATGTACCGGTAGGTATTAAAATCCTATTTTCTCTACCGTCCTAGAGGATGCTGGGGACTCCGTAAGGACCATGGGGATAGACGGGCTCCGCAGGAGACATGGGCACTTTAAGAAAGACTTTAGTTCTGGGTGTGCACTGGCTCCTCCCTCTATGCCCCTCCTCCAGACCTCAGTTTGATACTGTACCCAGTGGAGACTGGGTGCTTTTCAGGAGCTCTCCTGAGCTTTCTGACAGAAAGTATTTTGTTAGGTTTTTAATTTTCAGGGAGCACTGCTGGCAACAGACTCCCTCATCGAGGGACTGAGGGGAGAGAAGCAGCCCTACTCTCTGAGTTGCAAGGTCCTGCTTCTTAGGCTACTGGACACCATTAGCTCCAGTGGGATTGGTACGCAGGATCTCACCCTCGCCGTCCGTCCCAGAGCCGCGCCGCCGTCCCCCTCGCAGAGCCGGAAGATAGAAGCCGGGTGAGTATGAGAAGAAAAGAAGACTTCAGAGGCGGCAGAAGACTTCATGATCTTCACTGAGGTAACGCACAGCACTGCAGCTGTGCGCCTTTGCTCCCATACACCTCACATACTCCGGTCACTGTAAGGGTGCAGGGCGCAGGGGGGGCGCCCTGGGCAGCAATATAAACCTCTTTCGCAAAAATATAACATATATACAGCTGGGCACTTTATATATGTATAAGCCCCCACCAATTTTACAGTTTAAGCGGGACAGAAGCCCGCCTCCGAGGGGGCGGGGCTTCTCCCTCAGCACTCACCAGCGCCATTTTTTCTCCACAGCACCGCTGAGAGGAAGCTCCCCGGACTCTACCCTGCTTATACCACGTTAGACAAGAGGGTTGAAAAGAGGGGGGGGGGGGGGGCACATAATTCGCAAATTACATACAGCAGCACCACTGGGCAAACATTAAGTTACTGTTTTATTCCTGGGTTATATAGCGCTGGGGGGTGTGCTGGCATACTCTCTCTCTGTCTCTCCAAAGGGCCTTGTGGGGAAACTGTCTTCAGAAAAAGCATTCCCTGTGTGTGAAGTGTGTCGGTACACGTGTGTCGACATGTCTGAGGAAGAAGGCTATATTAGAGAGGAGCGGGAGCAAATGAATGTGGTGTCTCCGCCGACAGCTGATTGGATGGATATGTGGAATGTTTTAAATGCTAGTGTAAACTCATTGCACAAAAGATTAGACAAGGCAGAAGCTTTGGGACAGTCAGGGTTTCAACCCATGCCTGATCCTATGTTGCAGGGACTGTCAGGGTCTCATAAGCGCCCACTATCCCAGATTGTTGACACAGATACCGACACGGATTCTGACTCCAGTGTCGATTACGATGATGCAAAGTTACAGCCAAAATTGGCAAAATCCATTCGATTTATGATTATGGCAATAAAAGATGTTTTGCACATCACAGAGGAACCCCCTGTCGCTGACAAGAGGGTACATATGTACAAGGGAAAGAAGCCTGAGGTAACCTTTCCCCCCTCACACGAGCTGAACGAGTTATGTGAAAAAGCTTGGGAATCTCCAGATAAAAGACTGCAGATTTCCAAAAGGATTCTTATGGCGTATCCTTTCCCATCAACGGATAGGTTACGATGGGAATCCTCCCCTAGGGTGGACAAAGCATTAACACGCTTATCCAAGAAGGTAGCCCTCCCGTCCCAGGATACGGCTACCCTCAAAGAGTGTGCTGACCGCAAACAGGAGATTACCCTGAAGTCCATTTATACACATTCAGGTACCTTACTCAGACCGGCAATTGCGTCGGCCTGGGTGTGTAGTGCTGTAGCGGCATGGACAAATACCTTATCTGAGGGGATGGATAGCCTAGACAAGGATACTATTTTATTGACCCTGGGGCATATAAGAGATGCTGTCCTATATATGTGTGTATGCAAACTACAGGTGGTGCTGCAGGGCCCACACCCTTTTACTTGTCTTGTAGAGCAGCTCTGAAGCTGTTACAGTGCCCAGCTGCTGCAAGAAATCAGCTTGAATGCTTCAGGGGCTTGGGCATGGCCAACATGAGCCCCACACCGAAGGAGGGTGGGGGTGTTTAATGCAAACTTGGGGTTATCCAAGCGCCGCAAAAGGCCGCCATGCCCTGCATGCCCCTTTTCTCTTTTCATATACAGATGAGGGTTCCAGCCAACTTTGGCCCACTGCTTGGATGACATCACCGTATGCAAATCCGTCTGCTGCAGACCTTCCCCCAGGAATGCTTGCAATAGTTGTTGCATATGGTTTAATGTCCGACACATGTCCTAACTTGTGGTCTCCCTGCAGTTGTTGTCCCCAGACGAGAGTTCCCTTGTGCTTCCTCAGTTAAATCTCCTTAACTTGACGGGGGTGTGCCCGAGCAGCCACCCTCCCCAGCCCTATCCCAACACATACTTATCTTGCATATGAGATCTCTTGATCATGAAGATAGTTCTCACAGGTTGAGGTTCATCCTGGCCCCGCTCCCCGCTGGAGAGGGCTTCAGCAGAAGGGTGAGTACGTGTGGCCAGAGACCTCCCTTCCCATGTGCAGGCCTGCAGAGTCTGCCGCGCAGGATGGGGCATGTGGCACTCTCCCTCCCAGGGGCTCTTCCAGATGTAGCTCCTCAGCAGTATTTTTCCCGGGCTGCGCGGCGCTCTCCCCGACTGGCATCCGCCCTGGAACACTGCCTTCCTCAACGCAACATCAGCAGGGGGCCCTGGCCTCATCTTTCTCATGTATGTATCATGTATGTGTGTGTGATATATGTATGAATCATATATGTTTGTGATATATCTATCTATCTATCTATCTATCTATCTATCTATCTATCTATCTATCTATCTATCTATCGTATGTGTGTGTATATATATGTATCTATCATGTATGTATGTATGTATGTATGTATCTATCTTGTATGTATGTGTTCTATCTATCTATCTATCTATCTATCGTGTGTGTGATATATGTATGTATCTATCATGTATGTGTTATATGTATGTATCACACCTTCCTCTATACATATACATACATACATACATACATACATACATACACACACACACACCTATATCTGTACGTACACTGACATACACACACCAACATCTATACATTAACACGCTGACCCCTAAACGTACACCAACGTACCCACACCTGCATCTATACCTACACATGCTGACACGTGGACGTACACCGGCTTACCCACATGTGAATCTATACATACATGTGCTGACACCTGGACATACACTGATGTACCCACACCTAACATCTATACATACACATGCTAACACCTGGACGTATACAGACGTACCCACATTTGCATCCATGCATATATAGATGTAGGTGTGTGTACGTCAGTGTACGTCCAGGTGTCAACGCGTGTATGTATAGATGCAGGTGTGGGTACGTCTGTGTATGTCCAGGTGTCAGAATGTGTATGTATAGATGCAGGTGTGGGAAGGTCAGTGTAGGTTCAGGTGTCAGCGCGTGTATGTATAGATGCAGGTGCTTGTATGTCCAGATGTCAGTGCATGTATGTATAGATGCAAGTGTGGGTACGTCGGTGTATGTCCATTTGTCAGCGCGTGTATATATAGATGCAGGTGCTTGTACGTTGGTGTATGTCCAGGTGTCAGCATGTTTATGTATAGATGCAGGTGTGGGAATGTTGGTGTATGTCCAGGTGTCAGGGCGTGTATGTATGGATATTAGGTGTGGGTACATCAGTGTATGTCCAGGTGTTAGCGCATGTATGTATAGATGTATATATACACACACATACGATAGATAGATAGATAGATAGATAGATAGATAGATAGATAGATAGATAGATAGATAGATAGATAGATAGATAGATAGATATTATAAGGGCACGGTCGTGCCCTTATAGTAAGGCTGAATCGAACAAACGGAATTCTCCCATAGGGAACTTCTGAGATGGGGGCATGGTGTTTGAGGGGCTACACCTCAAAACTGATTGGACGTACTGAGCTGAAATTTGGCATGGGCGTGTAGAATCGTCACCCGGTGCTGCATGCCAAATTTCAGGGCAAAATAATAAAAAATGAGGAATTGGGAGTAACCTAAAGTTCCAACTGTCAGTTTTTTTCTGTGACTTCCTTTGTGGCTTTTTGACACCGTTTTCCTATAGAGTGAATTAGATATTTTTTGGGAAGGCATAACTCCGGATAGAGGACGAATTAAGACTTGGGGTTTGTTTTACTAGATAGAGTATGCCCCAGTGTAGTGCCTTTTGGGGTTGTGGTTTTTCAGAAAGTTATAGGGTTTTTTTAATTAAGAGAAATATGCCCCATTATAGAGATAAGGCTTTTCAATTTGTTGCGGCTGCGCAGTGGCCGCCAGGAGAGCGAGAGTGAGTGAGGGAAGGGGTCTCGTGCAGGCTGAGGTTATAAAAGTAGCTGCTGGCGGCGGGAGGAGAGCCAGCGGTTCCTGGGTGTGTGCACCTGCGGTCCCTTACAGACTGCAGCGACCCATTAGGACTGTGGAGGAGAGGGGTAGCGGCATAGCAGCCGCAGGCTTACCGAAAGTGCTCACTACTGAGCAATATGGTCCCCTTACCCGAAGTGGGAGCCGCAGCGGGAGGAATAGCTGGAGTTGCGCCGCAGGAGAAAGTCAGAGGACATCCAGAAGAGACATCCGGTGCAGCGCTGACTCCTGACTGACAGCGCTTGCCTACTGAGCGGTGTTTTACCCCCACACCTGAAGCGGGTGCGGGAGCGGCAGCGGCAGCCGGAGAAGACAGCTGTGCTGCACGGAAGAAGTCAGGCAGCAGCAGCAGCAGCACCAGCGGGCTGAGGTGGGGAGGATCAGTATGGTCCCTTACGTGCGGCTCACATTCAGATCCATCCGGCTCCCTTCCCCTCCTCCCCTGCACCCTTAGCAGCCTGCCCCCACATCTCATTCACCCACCGCCGCAGACTCCTCCCCCACACGGTTATTATAATAAGGCTACCCCCTTCCCTCCCTGCTGTGTGTCCAGCCACCCCCCCCTCACCTGCTGTGTGTCCGGCCTACCCCCCCCCTCACCTGCTGTGTGTCCAGCCCCCCCCCCCTCACCTGCTGTGTGTCCAGCCCCCCCCCCCCCTCACCTGCTGTGTGTCCGGCCTACCCCCCCCCCCTCCCTGCTGTGTGTCCAGCCACCCCCCCCTCACCTGCTGTGTGTCTGGCCTACCCCCCCCTGCTGTGTGTCCAGCCCCCCCCCCTCCCTGCTGTGTGTCCGGCCTACCCCCCCCCCTCCCTGCTGTTTGTCCGGCCTACCCCCCCCTCCCTGCTGTGTGTCCAGACCCCCCCCCTCACCTGCTGTGTGTCCAGCCACCCCCCCCCTCACCTGCTGTGTGTCCGGCCTACCCCCCCTTCCCTGCTGTTTGTCCGGCCACCCTCCCCTCCCCTGCTGTGTGTCCGGCGGCCTACCCCCCCCCTCCCTGCTGTGTGACCGGCCTACCCCCCCCTCACCTGCTGTGTGTCCAGCCCCCCCCCCTCACCTGCTGTGTGTCCAGCCCCCCCCTCCTCCCCTGCTGTGTGTCCGGCCTACCCCCCCCTCCCTGCTGTTTGTCCGGCCACCCTCCCCTTCCCTGCTGTGTGTCCGGCCACCCTCCCCTTCCCTGCTGTGTGTCCGGCCACCCTCCCCTCCCCTGCTGTGTGTCCGGCCACCCTCCCCTCCCATGCTGTGTGTCCGGCCACCCTCCCCTCCCCTGCTGTGTGTCCGGCCTACCCCCCCCTCCCCTGCTGCGTGTCCAGCCCCCCCCCTCACCTGCTGCGTGTCCAGCCCCCCCCCCTCACCTGCTGTGTGTCCAGCCCCCCCCTCACCTGCTGTGTGTCCAGCCACCCCCCCTCCCCTGCTGTGTGTCCGGCCTACCCCCCCCTCCCTGCTTTTTGTCCGGCCACCCTCCCCTCCCCTGCTGTGTGTCCTGCCTACCCCCCCTCCCTGCTGTGTGTCCAGCCACCCCCCCCCCCTCACCTGCTGTGTGTCCGGCCTACCCTCCCCCCCCCTCCCCTCCCCTGCTGTTTGTCTGGCCACCATCCCCTCCCCTCCCCTGCTGTGTGTTCGGCAACTCCCCCCTCTTCCTGCTGTGTTCGGCCACCCCCTACCCCCTCCCCTCCCTGCCGTGTGTCCGGTCACCCTCCCCTCTCTGCTGTGTGTCCAGCCACCCCCCCCCCCCCTCTCTGCTGTGTGTCCGGCCACCCCCCCCAGACACGCAGCGCCTGACACACAGACATGCAACGCCTGACACGCATACGCATATGCAGCGCCTGACGCACACGCACACAGCACCTGACACACACACACACACAGCACCTGACACACACGCACACACACAGCACCTGACACACACACACACACAGCACCTGACACTCACACGGACCTGACACACGCGCACACACTCACACGCAGCACCTGACACACGCACACACAGACGCAGCACCTGACACTCACACGGACCTGACACACACGCACACACTCACACGCGGTGCCTGACGCACATAGACACGCGGCGCCTGACGCACACGCGGCGCCTGACGCACACGCGGCGCCTGACGCACACGCGGCGCCTGACAGACACGCGGCGCCTGACAGACACGCGGCGCCTGACACACACGCACAGGCAGCGCCTGGCACACACGCACAGGCAGCGCCTGACACACACGCAGCGCCTGACACACACAGACACGCAGCGCCTGACACACACAGACACGCAGCGCCTGACGCACAGGCAGCGCCTGACACACACGCGCCTGACACACGCAGCGCCTGACACACGCAGCGCCTGACACACGCAGCGCCTGACACACACACGCACCTGACACTCACATGCTCCTGACACACGCAGCACCTGACATACTCACACGCAGCATCTGACACACACACACGCAGCACCTGACACACACACGCAGCACCTGACACACAGACACGCAGCGCCTGACACACACGCAGACACGCAGCGCCTGACACACACGCAGACACGCAGCGCCTGACACACACGCAGACACGCAGCGCCTGACACACACGCAGCGCCTGACACACACGCAGCGCCTGACACACACGCAGCGCCTGACACACATGCAGCGCCTGACACACACGCAGTTAATATAGGAGAAAACCCCCCAGAGCTGTGCTTTGTGGACACTTTTCAGAGAACAAATTTGTTAGCATAAAAATAAAGCCAGAAAATGAAGAGCTGTTTAATCACGCAATTTGATTTTTTTGCCAGCATATTTCTTTTTCTCTGCAACCCACTGCTAAATTGTGCTTCCTAGATGTTTTTATAAAATCACTGAATCAAATCTAACTCTGATTACATCAGAGAAGGCCAGGTACCCTACACCATAACAGGGGGTATGAAATTTGACTTGTCTACTTAAAGATCACCAAAATCTGATAACAAGGTCAATTAGGTCCCTGGGTGGGATTTAACCACCAACCTTTTGGTTAATAGCCGTACATGCTAACTGATTGCGCCACAGAGACACTTTGCAAAAGTTCATACTGACAAAGGCTAATAAGCATTCATCTAAAACGTTTCCTAGAAAAACTTTAAAAAGTCAATAATCTGGAGAGTTTTTGTAAGATGTTTCTTCCATCAACCAACGAAGAAACACATTGGTACTTTCCCATGATGAGTGAGTGCTTCAGGATCTCTTGCACTTACATGTGCAGCAGAGTACTGCAATGGAAGCATGCTAGGCCCATAACCCAGAGGTAGGCAGATTGAAACTATCCTCTGCTATATGCATTTTTTTTTTGTTAATTAAAGTAATCCAAAACTGGGATTGATATTTTGGCTCTTTTATTTTTACTTAAAGTACAATAACTTTTACCATTTTAATTTGTTTTAATAGTATATTGACAGTATTGTTTTCTTTCAAAAATCCACTTCATTTTCTTTACCCTATTATTAAAATGGTAATTGACAAAAACAAACTACATTGTCACCAGAAGAGCAATACAAAATGTACAAGTGATATATTAAAATCATCTTTCCAGCTTGAATTTCAATGATGCATTGGGGCAACGATTTTGTGAGAAACATCTTCACCCTTAAATAAAGATTTTCTTAATTCCTTACCTGTGTGCTAATTAGATATCACCTTGTTTTCACATTAAACAGACTTCCACATGAGAAAGCAGCAAGGATGCAGTGGCGTTAATGTTTCCTGGTGTCAACCTGTATTATTTCAGTAGACATTGAAATGAGGATGCATCTTGCTGCCTTTCCAATGAAGCAAGTTTAATTTAGTAATAGGTGAAAAACCATCCCTACAAAGGTGTTAATCAGAGACTTGGCTTTGTGGACACTTTTCAGAGAACAAATTTGTTAGCATAAAAATAAAGCCAGAAAATGAAGAGCTGTTTAATCACGCAATTTGATTTTTTTGCCAGCATATTTCTTTTTCTCTGCAACCCACTGCTAAATTGTGCTTCCTAGATGTTTTTATAAAATCACTGAATCAAATCTAACTCTGATTACATCAGAGAAGGCCAGGTACCCTACACCATAACAGGGGGTATGAAATTTGACTTGTCTACTTAAAGATCACCAAAATCTGATAACAAGGTCAATTAGGTCCCTGGGTGGGATTGAACCTCAACGCAACATCAGCAGGGGGCCCTGGCCTCATCACCATCCCAGGTCTTTCTCATGTATGTATCATGTATGTGTGTGTGATATATGTATGAATCATATATGTTTGTGATATATATATATATATATATATATTCCATAGACAAAAAACCTTACGGTTTCACATGTCCCATTAAGGCTTCTTAGACATGATCGAAATTTCAGAAGCCTGTTGTAACTCTTCCACTCAAACTCCAAAAAGCAATGAAATTCCGATCATTAAGGCTGACGCCTTAATGGACGTGTTCCTTGCGCAATACAGATATGGTATGCCATCACAGCCTGTGGGTAAGTGCAGATTCAGCACTCTCACAGAGTGAGATTGCTGTCACTCACACAATGGTGGAGCTGCTAATTCACAGATTTGTGTGCTCATTGGAATACACACATGCAGTCTATGCAACTGAAGGTCTGAGCAGTTTTGTGGTGCTCCCATCCCACACAGTGCCCACAACCATCCCATTCAGTCAACACAACAAAGCCACCTTGTTACAACATCCTTCTAACTCCATACATCCATCTCACTTAGTATACACATTTAGCTCCCTCAAACATCTTGGTTAATTGCTAAACTATAATACCCCATCTACGGTCTATGCATCTACACTTACTTCCCCTATACACCACCATGCTGCCCGGTCTTCCCCAATCCCTACTGCTGTGTTCTCCCATCTGTGCTAGTCTGTACTAACTTATCTGTACCATCTGTCTTTCCCCACCTGTGCATTGTCTGTACCACCGTTTCCTTCTCTCTGTGCTGCTCAGTGTTTCCTTCTTCAACGTCACTCCGCCTCCTCCAGTACATGGCACACTGTCTTCTCTCCCATCTGCACCAGTTTTCTACCCATCCATGCCAGTGTTTTCAACCCATCTGCACCATTTCCCCCATCTGCACCGCTCTGTCTCCCTTCCCATACTTGCTGCTTAATCTACCCCCTATCCACACCACTCTTACCCTATTCATGTAGCTGACATCCTGAAGGTAAATTTAGTGGATCCTGCACTCTTGGCAGGGGGATAACCGCCACAGCCCACCCCCCAGTGGTCCGGAAACGCCTCCGTTGTGCAGACCATGCCCTGCCAATGGCATTCTAACGCTGTTTGCACGCCCCCCTCCTTCCCCGCAACCACCTCTGCCTATCAATCAGGCAGGGTGATAGCATCTCACTGGGCTCCTGGGGTACGCACGCGCAGTGCGGCCATTGCACGTGCGTACCTCACAAACTAATTCAGACTTCAATCGCTGCTGCTGCTGCGGTCTGAATTACCCCCTGTGTTTCTCTGTCCCCCCCATTAGTGCTGCTTAGTGTTCCCTCTATCCACACACTTCTGTTCCCCCATCCACACCGCTCTCCTCCCTCCAATCAACAACACTCTTACCTCATCTGAGCAGCTTTGTCTTCCGCTCAGACCTTCAGTTGCATAGACTGCATGTGTGTATTCCAATGAGCACACAAATCTGTGAATTAGCAGCTCCACCATTGTGTGAGTGACAGCAATCTCACTCTGTGAGAGTGCTGAATCTGCACTTACCCACAGGCTGTGATGGCATACCATATCTGTATTGCGCAAGGAACACGTCCATTAAGGCGTCAGCCTTAATGATTGGAATTTCATTGCTTTTTGGAGTTTGAGTGGAAGAGTTACAACAGGTTTCTGAAATTTCGATCATGTCTAAGAAGCCTTAATGGGACATGTGAAACCGTAAGGTTTTTTGTCTATGGAATTTCATCGCTTTTTTTAAATTTATTTTTTTTATTCAGAAATGTAAAATTTCACTTAAAGAATAAACATTTGATTTTTTAAATGTTTAATGAAAATGTTCGTATAACATCACTGTTCTGTGCAAAATTATTTTATTAACCAAACCAAATTGTTTAAGGTCCGTACACACTTAACGATTTAATGAGCGACGTCGCTCATTTTATCGTTAAGTGTGTATGCAGCCAGCGACAAACGATGCGCGGCCCCGCGGGTCGGCAACAATCTTCGCTGTCGGTAGGGCATGCAGGAAGGATGTGGACTGTCGTCCACGACCTTCATGCAGGGCTGGCGGGGGCGTGACGTCACTGAGCGATATGAGCGGTCATATCGCTCAGTGTGTACAGTCGGCCGCCGGCCGGCCCGGGAGGGGAAACATTAGACGATGTAGCTCACAGAGCGACATCGTTTAATGTGTACGGGCCTTTAGACTTTGGTCAAAATATTTTGCTGCCTTTGCAGCTGATGCAGGGAGGGGGGTAGGCGGCAGCAGCCTGTAACTGAGGCTGGAGGTAGGCGTGAAATGCATTGCTTGTACGTGTGAGTGCGTGGTGTCAGGTGCTGCGCGTGTATATGTGTGTGTGTGTCAGGTGCTGCCTGTGTATGTGTGTGTCAGCTCCTGTGTGTATGTGTGTGTCAGGTGCTGCGTGTATATATGAGTGTGTCTGATGGTGCGTGTGTATGCGTCAGCTGCCGCGTGCGTGTGTGTGTGTGTGTGTGTGTGTGTGTGTGTGTGTGTGTGTCAGGTGTTGCGGGTGTATATGTGTGTGAGTATCAGGTGCTCCGCGTGTGTACAAGTGTATGTCTGGTGCTGTGCATGAATACGTATGTCTGTGTCAGGTGATGCGCGTGTACATGAGTGTGCGTCAGGTGCTGCGCGTGTACATGAGTGTGCATTAGGTGCTGCGCGTGTACATGAGTGTGCGTCAGGTGCTGCGTGTGTACATGAGTGTGCGTCAGGTGCTGCGCGTGTACATGTGTGTGCGTCAGGTGCTGCGCGTGTACATGTGTGTACCTCAGGTGCTGCACGTGTCTATGTGTGTGTGAGTAAGGCACTGCGTGTGTATGTGTGTGTCTGATGGTGTGCGTGTATATGCATGTGTCAGGTGCTGCGTGTATATGCATGTGTCAGGTGCTGCGTGTATATGCATGTGTCAGGTGCTGCGTGTATATGCATGTGTCAGGTGCTGCGTGTATATGCATGTGTCAGGTGCTGCGTGTATATGCATGTGTCAGGTGCTGCATGTTTATTTTATTGTGTATAATGGTACGTGTGTGTGTCAGGTGCCGCACGTGTATGTGTGTGTGTGTCAGGTGTTGCGCGTGTATGTGTGGGTCAGGTGCTGCATGTTTATTTTATTGTGTCTGATGCTACGTGTGTGTGTGTCAGGTGCCGCACGTGTATGTGTGTGTGTCAGGTGTTGCGCGTGTATGTGTGTGTCAGGTGCCGCGCGTGTATGTGTGTGTCAGGTGCCGTTCCCCTTCTTCCCATCCCAGCTCTCTCTGTAGAATACAGCTCTGCACCCAGAGAGAGGGAAAGACTAGGGGGCTGATCACTGCACTGCTCACTTTTTGGTCATGAGTTCGGCCTCCTGTTTCTTCCAGTGCTGTGTTCCTGCAGCCTAGCCCTCCCTGTTGTGCCAGAGAATCAGCCCTTCCTTCCCCTGACAGAGAGAGAGAGCCCGAGGCAGATACACTCTTCCCGTAGCTGGCCTACCCCCAGTACTTCAGCACTGGCCATGCGGCAGTCAACAAAGGAGACCAGCAGGGGGTTCTGGCAGCATCAGCTGTGGCCGCAGCTGGATCGGGGAGGCCTGCAGTGTCTGAGGTGGGCAACACTTCCTCCGCCGCTGTCACCTTCCCCTGCCGGAGAGAAAGCCAGAGACATACCCTTCCCGCAGCTGGGATACCCCTAGTACCTCAGCGCTGGACAGGCAGAAGTCTATGGAGGGGACCGGCAGGGGTTTCGGGCCGCAGCAGTAGCAGCGGCCGCAGTCAGATCAGGGAGGCCTGCAGGGTCAGAACTGGGCAGCACTTCCACCAACACTGTCACCTCTGTGCTGGGCATGTACACCAGTCCGTACGGACGGAGGTGTCCACAACAGGCAGCAGTATAATGAGTCAGACAAACTCATTACATGCTGCCCACTGCTGCGCCGCATGCCCTCGATGGAGGAAGCCTAGATGCGGTCCCCAGCGGCAGCGAGGGAGAAGGGTGATCACATCACCCTTCAACCCGGCACCTCACAATCAGCTGGGGATCTGCAGTAGCTTCATCTCTCTCTTTCTCTCCCTCTCTGACAGCACAGCAGCCCCTCTGGGTCCCATGTAGCTCTGCCCCCCTGCTCACAGTTCACTCGGCCTCTCCTGATTAAAAAGAAAATAAGAGCCTGACCTGCTGCTCAGATGCGAGGAGGGGACGGGCGGTAGGTCCTCTGTGAGTACACTACACAGTCAAAATTAACTCTGACTCCTCACAACAGTGTGGACTGCAGGCGACGTCAGATGCCAATTTGGGTGTGCTTGCCGCACTACCTGCCCATCAAGCCCAACGTGGCATTTTGTATTAGGAACCCTATAACAGCATTCCGACATCCCTCCCTATGACGCAGCCATCCATACACTGCCGCTCTCATACATCCGTACACCGCCACTCTCATACATCCGCACACTGCCGCTCTCACACAACTGTACACTGTTGCTCTCATACATCCATACACTGCCGCTCTCATACATCCGTACAACCCCGCTCTCATACATCCGTACAACCCCGCACTCTTACAGCCGCCCCAGAGATATCAGTGTACTGGGCCCCGAGATTTCTGTTGCTGGCCCTGACCCTCAGGGGCGTATCTACCCCTTGGCCAGGGGTGATATGGAGATAGTGGTTGACTGAGGCAGGGGTGACAGAGATAGTGGGTGACTAAAGCAGGGGTGACTGGTATAGTGGGTGACTGAGGCAGGGGTCGCAGGTATAGTGGTTAACTGAGGCAGCGGTGACTGGGAGATAGTGGGTAACTGGGGCAGGGGTGACAGGGAAAGTGTGTGACTCAGGCAGGGGTGATAGGGAGATAGTGGGCAGCAGATCACTGCCTCGCTGACAGCAGCACATCCCTGCTTCACTGACAGCAGCACATACCTGCCTCACTTATAGCAGCACATCCCTGCCTCACTGGCAGCAGCAGATCCCTGCCTCACTGGCAGCAGCAGATCACTGCTTCACTGACAGCAGCACATCCCTGCCTCACTGGCAGCAGCAGATCCCTGCCTTACTGACAGCTGTATTCAGACCTGATCTCTGCTGTGCATATTCACACAACAGGAGATCAGGTCTGAAGTGTGTGTGTGTGTGCTGGTGCCGCAGTGCACCGGCACATGCCAGAGATGCGATCAGCATCTCTGCCCAGTGAGCGCCTCTGCCAACACATACTTATCTTGCATATGAGATCTCTTGATCATGAAGATAGTTCTCACAGGGTGAGGTTCATCCATTACATTTTAAAGTAGGAAGGTACAAATTACATATTCAAATTACATATATGTGCTGGATTCAAATATTTTCCCCCCTTCCTTTCTCAATTGTGCCCATCAGCAGCTATTCTAATGTTGCTGCCAATGGGTGTGACACATTCATTTCTTCTGTGGGGTACACTGGACTCCACAAGGATTCACATTGTGGTGTAGAGTAGGATCTTGATCTGAGGCACCAACAGGCTCAAAGCTTTTGACTGTTCCCAAGATGCTCAGCGCCCCCTGCTCTATAACCTCGCTTCCATGAACAGGGAGCTCAGTTTGTAGTTGGTGCCTTCAGTAGCAGGACACTTAACAGGGGGCTGCCTCAGGCAGCCTATACTTAGCTATTAATTTTGACAAGAAAAGAAGAACTTTTTTTATAAGAATGTACAAGGGCTGCAGCAGGCTAGGTCTAATAGACATCTTTACTGCAGCTCCGTCACTCCCAGCGGCGCAGTATACTCCCGTGCCCTGGTTGCTGGGTCACTGCAGCGGAGGCTCCGGTTTCTTCCTAAGGTCAGTCACACACACACCGCCCTCCGGGATCACGAGGCCGCTGATGAAAGGGAGGTAAGGGGCTTCTGTGCCCACACTATACCGTGATCCAGCATGGCTGTAGGGGGCGGGCCGTGTGCGCACTGGCGTGGACACTGATTACTGGGCAGCCGCTCCACTAGCCACCAGGGACAGTTAAGGAGCACAGCTCTGGGGTTTTTTCTCCTATATTAACCCCATTTTGTACTACCCGCAGTGCATTGTGATAGGTAATGGGGCCTGATTCAGGTTGGATCGCAATCAAACTGCAAAAACTGCTAAGAGCATACGCATCCGCCTGCATTTTCTGCGGCACCCCGCAGATAATGCGATCACCTCTGCCTGTGAATCGGTGAAGGGGGGGGGGGAGGGGGGTCAACAACACTCCATTTCCATGCTAACAAATTTGTTCTCTGAAAAGTGTCCACAAAGCACAGCTCTGGGGGGTTTTCTCCTATATTAACCCCATTTTGTACTACCTGCAGTGCATTGTGATAGGTAATAGAGCCTGATTCAGGTTGGATTGCAATCACAATAAGCAATCCAACTGCAAAAATTGCTAAGAGCATACGCATGCGCCTGCATTTTCTGTGACTGTCAATCGGTGCGGGGGGGGGTCAGCAACACTCCATTTCAAAGTCGGAGATGGAGCGGTGCGGGGGCAGGGCTTCAACGGAGAAACAGGAGGCGTGGTCAGAGCGGCTGCATGACATCACATGCAGCCGTTGCGATCACAAAAATGGTGGCGGCTTCCTGCGCACACGTACAGTCTGCACCAACAGGAGGCTAACCCATTTTTTATGATCACGCTGAACTGCACTGAGACTGCAATTTCAGCGTGGTCAAGAAGGGAGGCGGCATGCTGGGTGGCCATGCCCTGTGATGGGTGGCCCCAGCATGCGAACCAAAGGATTGCAAATTCTGTTACTTAGCAGAATTTGCAATCCTTACTGAATTAGGCCATTGATTACAAAATTGTAAACAATATTTGAAGTTTTTCTTCAGGGACTAACACAAAAGATGCTTGGGGCTACTAACACATGGGTAAGCCACGTAAAGCTTCCCATGGGTCAGTGGCATCACAACGGGGTTGCGGCACACACCCGAGTGTCACCCGCCAAGTGGGGTGACACCAAAGTGCCGGCTCTTCTTCAGTGACAGAATATGGGTGTTTCACTGTGACATTACGTGCAACACCCAGTTTCTGTCACTGTGCAGGAGCCAGCACCACTCACACACTAGTCCCCGGGTACAGCCCCCAACCCCCGGGATACCCGCAGCAACAAAATGGTGATTCAGGCCACGCCCCTACCTATGAGACCATGCCTCCTTTTTACCATTGCGCTGCTTATCTGCGCGCACTGCATTACAATCTCCCTCGCCGCCTCTCTGGGTGTCACCAGTGATAGTGACACCTCTGCCATGCTTGTAGCAGCTGGTCCTAAGATCTACGCCTCCAGCCCTGAGTGTTTTCCCTTGTGACTTGTTGATCATCATAGCGAAGCAGATGCTTACAGAAAACTGCAGGGGTTTAGATTGAAAAGAAAAACATTGACGAACCCATCATTTCAGCGACAGGGTCTGCCACACGACTGACTGAAATGACTGGTTGGTTTGGGCCCCCACCAAAAAAGAATCAATCAATCTCTCCTTGCACAAACTGGCTCTACAGAGGCAAGATGTCCACCTCATCATCCTCCGATTCCTCACCCCTTTCACTGTGTACATCCCCCTCCTCACAGATTATTAATTCGTCCCCACTGGAATCCACCATCTCAGATCCCTGTGTACTTTCTGGAGGCAATTGCTGGTGAATGTCTCCACGGAGGAATTGATTATAATTAATTTTGATGATCATCATCTTCTCCACATTTTCTGGAAGTAACCTCGTACGCCGATTGCTGACAAGGTGAGCGGCCGCACTAAACACTCTTTCGGAGTACACACTGGAGGGAGGGCAACTTAGGTAGAATAAAGCCAGTTTGTGCAAGGGCCTCCAAATTGCCTCTTTTTCTCCACCATTCTTTCAAAGGTGACAGAATCATATGCAGTGACAGTAGACGACATGTCAGTAATCGTTGCCAGGTCCTTCAGTCTGGACCAGATGTCAGCACTCACTCCAGACTGCCCTGCATCACCGCCAGCGGGTGGGCTCGGAATTCTTAGCCTTTTCCTCGCACCCCCAGTTGCGGGAGAATGTGAAGGAGGAGCTGTTGACGGGTCACGTTCCGCTTGACTTGACAATTTTCTCACCAGCAGGTCTTTGAACCTCTGCAGACTTGTGTCTGCCGGAAAGAGAGATACAATGTAGGTTTTAAATCTAGGATCGAGCACGGCGGCCAAAATGTAGTGCTCTGATTTCAACAGATTGAATCCTGGTTAAGCAAATTAAGGGCTCCATCCACAAGTCCCACATGCCTAGTTGAATCACTCTGTTTTAGCTCCTCCTTCAATGTCTCCAGCTTCTTCTGCAAAAGCATGATGAGGGGAATGACCTGACTCAGGCTGGCAGTGTCTGAACTGACTTCACGTGTGGAAAGTTCAAAGGGTTGCAGAACCTTGCACAACGTTGAAATCATTCTCCACTGCGCTTGAGTCAGGTGCATTCCCCCTCCTTTGCCTATATCGTGGGCAGATGTATAGGCTTGAATGGCCTTTTGCTGCTCCTCCATCCTCTGAAGCATATAGAGGGTTGAATTCCACCTCGTTACCACCTCTTGCTTCAGATGATGGCAGGGCAGGTTCAGGAATGTTTGGTGGTGCTCCAGTCTTCGGCATGCGGTGGCTGAAGGCAGAAAGTGGCCCGCAATTCTTCGGGCCACCGACAACATCTCTTGCACGCCCCTGTCGTTTTTTAAATAATTCTGCACCACCAAGTTCAATGTATGTGCAAAACATGGGACGTGCTGGAATTTGCCCAGATGTAATGCACGCACAATATTGGTGGCGTTGTCCGATGTCACAAATCCCCAGGAGAGTTCAATTGGGGTAAGCCATTCTGCGATGATGTTCCTCAGTTTCCGTAAGAGGTTGTCAGCTGTGTGCCTCTTATGGAAAGCGGTGATACAAAGCGTAGCCTGCCTAGGAACGAGTTGGCAATTGCGAGATGCTGCTACTGGTGCCGCCGCTGCTGTTCTTGCTGCGGGAGGCAATACATCTACCCAGTGGGCTGTCACAGTCATATAGTCCTGAGTCTGCCCTGCTCCACTTAACCACAGACAAGTGGACATTGGGTACAACTGCATTTTTTAGGACACTGGTGACTCTTTTTCTGAGGTCTGTGTACATTTTCGGTATCGCCTGCCTAGAGAAATGGAACCTAGAGGGTATTTGGTACCGGGGACAAAGTACCTCAATCAAGTCTCTAGTTGCCTCTAAATTAACGATGGATACCGGAACCACGTTTCTCACCACCCAGACCTGAGTTATCCGCTTTGCAGCAGGATGACTGCTGTGATATTTCATCTTCCTCGCAAAGGACTGTTGGACAGTCAATTGCTTACTGGAAGAAGTACAAGTGGTCTTCCGACTTCCCCTCTGGGATGACGATCGACTCCCAGCAGCAACAACAGCAGCGCCAGCAGCAGTAGGCGTTACACTCAAGGATGCATCGGAGGAATCCCAGGCAGGAGAGGACTCGTCAGACTTGCCAGTGACATGGCCTGCAGGACTATTGGCTCTCCTGTCTAAGGAGGAAATTGACACTGAGGGAGTAGGTGGTGTGGTTTGCAGGAGCTTGGTTACAAGAGGAAGGGATTTAGTGGTTAGTGGACTGCTTCCGCTGTCATCCAAAGTTTTTGAACTTGTCACTGACTTATGATGAATGCGCTGCAGGTGACGTATAAGGGAGGATGTTCCGAGGTGGTTAACGTCCTTATCCCTACTTATTACAGCTTGACAAAGGCAACACACGGCTTGACACCTGTTGTCCGCATTTGTGTACAGGATGCATACCTTCATGTCCCCATTTATCCACCTCATCAGGCGTAACTCAGATTTGCGGTACAGGACTGTCATTGCCAATTTCAGACGTTGCTGTTTGGTCTCTCCATGGCCCTGAGAATTTTCACCAAGGTAATGGCGGAAATGATGGTGCTCCTGTGCAAGCAAGGTGTCACAATTATCCCGTACTTGGGCGATCTCATAAAAGCGAGATCAAGAGAGCAGTTGCTGAACAGCGTATCACTTTCACTGAAAGTGTTACAGCAACACGGCTGGATTTTCAATATCCCGAAGTCGCAGTTGATTCCTACTACTCGTCTGTCTTTCTTGGGCATGATTCTGGACACAGACCAGAAGAGGGTTTATCTCCTGATAGAAAAGGCCCAGGAACTCATGACTCTTGTCAGGAACCTATTGAAACCAAAACAGGTGTCAGTGCATCACTGCACTCGAGTCCTGGGAAAGATGGTGGCATCATACGAGGCCATTCCATTCGGCAGGTTCCATGCGAGGACTTTCCAATGGGACCTACTGGACAAGTGGTCCGGGTCACATTTACAGATGCATTGGTTGATCACCCTGTCCCCCAGGGTCAGGGTATCACTCTTGTGGTGGCTGCAGAGTGCTCACCTTCTCGAGGGACGCAGATTCAGCATTCAGGGCTGGATCCTGGTGACCACAGACGCAAGCCTCCAAGTTTGGGGAGCAGTCACACAGGGAAGAAATTTCCAAGGTCTTTGGTCAAGTCAAGAGACTTGTCTTCACATCAACATCCTGGAACTAAGGGCCATATACAATGCCCTACGTCAAGCGGAGACCTTACTTTGCGACCAACCGGTTCTGATCCAGTCAGACAACGTCACCGCAGTGGCTCATGTAAACCGCCAAGGCGGCACAAGAAGCAGAGTGGCGATGGCACAAGCCACCAGAATTCTTCGCTGGGTGGAGAATCACGCAAGCGCACTGTCAGCAGTGTTCATTCCGGGAGTGGACAACTGGGAAGCAGACATCCTCAGCAGACACGACCTACATCCGGGAGAGTGGGGACTTCATCAGGAAGTCTTTGCACAGATTACAAGTCGGTGGGAACTGCCACAGATAGACATGATGCCGTCCCGGCTCAGCAAAAAGCTACAGAGGTATTGCGCAAGGTCAAGAGACCCTCAGGCAGTAGCTGTAGACGCCCTAGTGACACCGTGGGTGTTCCAGTCGGTCTATGTATTTCCTCCTCTTCCTCTCATACCCAAGGTGTTGAGGATAATAAGACAAAGAGGAGTGAGAACAATCCTCATTGTTCCAGATTGGCCACGGAGGACCTGGTATCCGGATCTGCAGGAAATGCTCACAGAAGATCTGTGGCCTCTCCCTCTAAGACAGGACCTGTTGCATCAGGGGCCCTGTCTGTTCCAAGACTTACCGCGGCTGCGTTTGACGGCATGGCGGTTGAATGCCGGATCCTAGCATTCCGGTTGAGGTCATCCCTACGCTGATAAAGGCTAGGAAGGATGTAACGTTAAAACATTACACCGTATATGGCGAAATTATGTTTCTTGGTGTGAGGCCAGGAATGCTCCTACGGAAGAATTCCATCTGGGCCGTTTCCTTCACTTCCTACAAACTGGAGTGAATTTGGGCCTAAAATTAGGCTCTATTAAGGTCCAGATTTCGGCCTTATCCATTTTCTTTCAAAAAGAATTGGCTTCTCTTCCAGAAGTTCAGACTTTTGTAAAAGGAGTGCTGCATATTCAGCCTCCTTTTGTGCCTCCGGTGGCACCTTGGGACCTTAACGTGGTGTTAAGTTTTCTAAAATTACACTGGTTTGAACCACTTAAAACAGTGGAGTTAAAATATCTCACATGGAAGGTGGTCATGTTATTAGCCTTGGCTTCGGCTAGGCGAGTGTCGGAATTAGCGGCTTTGTCACATAAAAGCCCATATTTGGTATTCCATGTGGATAGAGCGGAATTGCAGACCCGTCCTCAATTCCTACCAAAAGTGGTCTCATCTTTTCATATGAACCAACCTATTGTGGTGCCTGTGGCTACGCGTGACTTGGAGGATTCCGAGTTACTTGATGTGGTTAGGGCTTTGAAAATTTACGTGGCCAGGACGGCTAGAGTCAGGAAAACTGAAGCGCTGTTTGTCCTGTATGCAACCAACAAGATTGGTGCCCCTGCTTCAAAGCAGGCTATTGCTCGCCGGATTTGTAACACGATTCAGCAAGCGCATTCTATGGCTGGATTGCAGTTACTGAAATCGGTCAAGGCCCATTCCACGAGGAAAGCGGGCTCTTCTTGGGCAGCTGCCCGAGGGGTCTCGGCACTACAGCTGTGTCAAGCTGCTACTTGGTCGGGTTCACACACCTTTGCAAAATACTATAAGTTTGATACCCTGGCTGAGGAGGAACTCATGTTTGCTCAATCGGTGCTGCAGGGTCATCCGCACTCTCCCGCCCGTTTTGGAGCATTGGTATAATCCCCATGGTCCTTACGGAGTCCCCAGCATCCTCTAGGACGTTAGAGAAAATAAGATTTTAAACCTACTGGTAAATCTTTTTCTCGTAGTCCGTAGAGGATGCTGGGCGCCCGTCCCAAGTGCGGACTACTTCTGCAATACTTGTATATAGTTATTGCTTCAATAAGGGTTATGTTATAGTTGCATCGGTCCTGCACTGATGCTATGTTGTTTTTTCATACTGATAACTGGGTAGTTTATCACAAGTTATACGGTGTGATTGGTGTGGCTGGTATGAATCTTGCCCTGGATTAACAAAATCCTTTCCTCATACTGTCCGTCTCCTCTGGGCACAGTTTCTCTAACTGTGGCATAGAGGGAGGAGCCAGTGCACACCCAGAACTAAAGTCTTTCTTAAAGTGCCCATGTCTCCTGTGGAGCCCGTCTATCCCCATGGTCCTTACGGAGTCCCCAGCATCCTCTACGGACTACGAGAAAAAGATTTACCGGTAGGTTTAAAATCTTATTTTCTACTTTATTCTTTTCTATCCTAGTTTATTACGACCAACTCTCATCCAAGGAGTTTGATATTCTACTACCTGCATGCAATTTAAATTGCTTAAATTGTTTATATGGTTGATTTGTCCTTCACAATCCATAATCTGCAACTTGGATGTACTTGTGTCATTGAAAATCTTATAATAAAAATGTATATACAGATACTCAACCTGTATATTGAAAAAAAAAAGTTATAAGACATATGCATTCAATATTTGAAGAAACAAAATAAAATAAAGCTATCTATTGGGTTTCACTAACAAGCACATTGGAAGACTTGACTACTGTTAAAAGACATGCATTACATGGTATAGAGCCACAAACCACAATGTAGTAAAATAAAAACAAACTTACATGTGTATCAAACCTATGTGAGGCTTACATTGATAGTGCAAGATCAACACTCTATCAACTGTGCAAACTAGACTGCACATAAATGCCATAAATGTCACGCAGCCGTCACGGCCCGCCCCCATACGGTCCGGTCATGTCTGCGTTGTCCTGACTGTGCCCCCAAAATGGCGGCACAACGCCGCTGGCCCGACTCCTCCTGCCCAGTGACCGCCTCTGCCTGTCAATCAGGCAGAGGCGCTCACTGGGCAGAGATGCTGATCGCATCTCTGGCATGTGCCGGTGCACTGCGGCACCAGCACACACGCACTTCAGACCTGATCTCCTGTTGTGTGAATATGCACAGCAGGGATCAGGTCTGAATTAGGCCCTATATACAGCTGTCAGTAAGGCAGGGATGTGCTGCTGCCAGTGAGGCAGGGATGTGCTGCTGGTAGTGAAGCAGTGATGTGCTGCTGTCAGCGAAGCAGTGCTGTGCTGCTGTCAGCGAGACAGGGATGTGCTGCTGTCAGCGAGGCAGGGATGTGCTGCTGTCAGCGAAGCAGGGATGTGCTGCTGTCAGCGAAGCAGGGATGTGCTGCTGTCAGCGAGGCAGGGATGTGCTGCTGTCAGCGAGGCAGGGATGTGCTGCTGTCAGCGAAGCAGGGATGTGCTGCTGTCAGTGAAGCAGGGATGTGCTGCTGTCAGCGAGGCCGGGATGTGCTGCTGTCAGCGAGGCAGGGATGTGCTGCTGTCAGCGAGGCAGGGATGTGCTGCTATAAGTGAGGTAGGGATGTGCTGCTGTCATTGAAGCAGGAATGTGCTGCTGCAGTGAGGCAGAGATATGCAGCCCACTATCTCCCTATCACCCCTGCCTGAGTCACACACTTTCCCTGTCACCCCTGCCTCAGTTACCCACTATCTCCCAGTCACCGCTGCCTCAGTCAACCACTATATCTGCGATCCCTGCCTCAGTCACCCACTATACCAGTCACCCCTGCTTTAGTCACCCACTGTCACCCTATCACCCCTGCTTCAGTCACCCACTATCCCTGTCAACCCTGCCTCAGTCACCCACTATCTCCCAGTCACCCCTGCCTCAGTCAGCCACTATCCCTGTCACCCCTGCCTCAGTCTCTTACTGTCCCTGTCACCCCTGCCACAGTCATCCACTATCTCCCTATCACCCCTGCCTTAGTCATTTATTATACCTGTCACCCACTTTCTTCCCATACTTACCCAACCCCTTCCTATCACCCCTCCCTCAGTAACCCACTATCTCCCTGTCACCCACTATCTCCCAGTCACCCCGGCCTCAGTCACCCACTATCTCCCACTCATACATGCTTCAGTCACCCACTATCTCCCAGTCATCCCTGCCTCAGTCACCTACTGACACCAGTGCAGACATTTCTGCTGCGGCCTCTCCACTCTCCAGCGTGAACGTCCTGACGACTGAGGAAATCCGCTTCCTAGTTGAGGACTCCGGGAATGAACACTGCCGATATTGCTGTCAGATGACTTTCTACCCAACGGAGGATTTTTGATACTTCCAGCTTTGCCATGCAGTTTCGAGTGCCGCCTTGATGATTTGTGTACACTACCGTGGTGGCGTTGTCAGATTGTACTTGAACAGGTCTGTTCTGTACTAGAGGCAGGGCCAGTGTCAATTAATTGAACACTGCCTGCAATTCCAGAATGTATATCAGGAGGAGAGATTCCTCCCTGGTCCACCGACCCTGGAGAAAGTGTTGCTCCAACACCATGGCCCAGCCCAAAAGACTGGCATCCATTGTCAGGAGGACACAGTTGGAGATCTAGAAGGGATGGCCCCTGCTCAACTGTTGGTCCTGTAGCCACCAGCTCAGTGTCAGACGAACCTCCGGAGTCAAGGAGATCATTTGAGACATCATCCGATGAGGCAGGCCGTCCCACTTGGAGAGGATTAACCTCTGCAGAGGGCGGTAATGAAATTGAGCGTACTCTACCATATCGAAAGCCGACACCATGAGGTCTAGTACTTGCATCGCTGTGTGTATCAACACTCTTGGGCGAGAGAGGACGATACTGTCCTGAATTTTCAGGACTTTCTCTGGAGACAGAAACAATTGTTGGCTGTGTGTGTCCAGCAGTGCCCCTAGGTGCACAATGTTCCGAGCAGGGACCAGCGAGGACTTTTTTCAGTTGATGAGCCACCCGTGGACTTTTAGGAATTGGACCGCCAGTTCCAGATAACTGTGGAGAACCTCTTGGGAGTTCACCAGGATCAGCAAGTCGTCCAGATTTGGCAGGATCCTGATTCTCTGATGGTGAAGGGTCGTCATCACGGCCATGACCTTGGTGAATATCCGAGGTGCCGTGGCCAAACCAGAAGGCAGGACTTGAAATCCAAAAACAAACCAGGCACAACACTGCTTAGCTTCCATCATCAGATGAGATTGGACCAGTGGCGTAACTACTGCCCCCGCAGTCCTCGTGGTGGCTTGGGGGCGAGGGGCTGCGGGGGCGCCACTGATTTACAGCAGACTGACATGCGGACGAGCGTCCGCATGTCAGTCTGCAGTCTCCTTCCCTCCGCCGCTTTTTGGAGGGACACGGAGGGCACACAGCGCGCCTCCCTGTGTCCCTCCTGCTGCATCATCTCCGGCGGCCGCGGGTCTAATAGGGGGAAGTGCCGTCCGTGAGCTCTAATTGGCTCACGAACTGGCACTTCCCCCTATTAGACCCGCGGCCGCCGGAGATGATGCAGCAGGAGGGACACAGGAGAGACGAGCTGTGCCCTCCGTGTCCCTCCAAAAAGCGACGGCAGGGGGGGGGGTAAATATCTGGCACTGGGGGCATATATGGCACGGGGGGAGGGAGGAATATCTGGCACTGGGGCATTTCTGGCACTGGGGGGAATATCTGGCACTGGGGGCATATCTGGCACTGGGGGGGATATCTGGCACTGGGGCATATATGGCACTGGGGGGGGAATATCTGGCACTGGGGGCATATATGGCACTGGGGGGGGGTATCTGGCACTGGGGGCATATATGGCACGGGGGGCATATATGGCACTGGGGGGGAATATCTGGCACTGGGGGCATATGTGTACCTGGCACATGGGGACGACGACTATATTTGGCACTGGGGCATGTAAGTACCTGGCACCGTGGGGGAATATCTGGCACTGGGGACATATGTGGCACTGGGAGCACAGCCCTAGCAACAAGGACTACCTCCTAGCAACGAGCATGACACCCAGTGCATGAAACATCTGGCAACGAGCATGACACCCAGTGCATGAAACACCTGGCAACGAGCATGACACCCAGTGCATGAAACCCCTGGCAACGAGCATGACACCCTGAGCATGAAAACCCCTGGCACCGTGCATGGAACCAAGAGCATGAAACCCCTGGCAACGAGCATGACACCCAGTGCATGAAACCCCTGACAACGAGCAGGTAATTGAAAAGTAATTAGAAGCCTTACTGTAGGACTTAATGTGTAATGGGCATTACGGTGTGTGGCATAATGTATCACGGACATTGCGGTGTGTGTCATAATGTGTCGCAGGCATTACGGTGTATGGTATACTATATCGCGGGCATTGTGATATGTGGTATAATGTCTCAGGGTCATTGCAGTGTGTGGCATAATGTATCACGGACATTGCGGTGTGTGTCATAATGTGTCAGGCATTACGGTGTGTGGTATACTATATCACGGGCATTGTGGTCAGTGGCGGTTCTTGCCACGGGCAAGCAGGACTTTTGCCCGGGGCGCCGCCTTCCGGAGGGCGCTGGCGCCATCCGGAGGGCGCCGCACCGTGGCAAGATCCGCCACTGCTGCCCGCTGTGTCCCCCGTCCGCCTCCGCTGCCCGCTGCCGTCCCCGTCCTCGGCGCCTCCTGTGAAGGGAACTAGACGCTATGCGTCTAGTTTCCCTTCGTGGAGAGTAACTGCTGAGCGGTGCGCGATGACGTCATCGCGCACCGCACAGCAAAGGTCCTCTCCACGAAGGGAACTAGACGCATAGCGTCTAGTTTCTCTTCGTGGAGAGGACCTTTTGCTGTGCGGTGCACGATGACGTCATCGCGCACCGCTCAGCATTCAAGCGGCGCTTTCAATGTACAGGGGGCGTGACTCACCACGCCCCCTGTATTAGGCCACGCCCTTTCCTGCCCGGGGCGCTCTGCGCCCTTGAACCGGCCCTGATTGTGGTATGTGGTATAATGTCTCAGGGTCATTGCAGTGTGGCATAATACATAACGGGCATTGCGATGTGTGGCATAGGGTATAACGGGCAGGGCATTGCGGTATGTGTCACAGGCATTACGGTGTATGGTATACTATATCACGGGCATTGTGGTATAATGTCTCAAGGTCATTGCAGTGTGTGGCATAATGTGTCACAGGCATTGTATGTGCTATAATGTATCGGGCATTGCAGTGTGTGGCATAATGTATCACGGACATTGCGGTGTGTGTCATAATGTGTCACAGACATTGTATGTGCTATAATGTATCAGGGGCATTGCAGTGTGTAGCATAATGTATAACGGGCATTGCGATTCCTGTCATAATGTGTCACAGGCATTACGGTGTGTGGCATAATGTGTCACAGACATTACGGTGTGTGGCATAATGTGTCGGGGGCATTACAGTGTGTGCATATTGTGTCGTGCATTATTGTGTGCGGCATAATGTCTAAGGGCCATTGCAGTATGTGGCATAATGTATACTGGGCATTACTATAAGGAGGAAAAATGACAAATAATGTAAGGGGCATGAATCAGGATTATTTTTCTTTCCTGTGGTGGCCAACGTATGGGCGTGCAGGTTGCAAAACTGGGGTATAAGGTAGTCTTTTCCTGCAATGCCACGCCCCTTTATGCGAAACCACGCCCACTCCAACAAAACCACGCCCCTTTTTTGACGCGCGCACCTTAGGCGCGCGCATATTTATCCCTTTCTTGCTCCCAATTATGGAGCATGAAGGGGGGGGGGCGCCGAAGAATTTTTTGGCTTGGGGGAGAAAAATTTCTAGTTACGCCACTGGATTGGACATATCCAGTGTGATGCGGCTGTAGATGATTTTTGCTGTTTCTAACTTCTACATCAATGAATAAGTTTCAAAATAGAATGCATCAAGAGAACGGTGTTGGTAGTATAAAACTACCTACAGCACCTGGTATTCCCAGGTGGTCTCACATCCAAGAACAAACCAGGCCTAAGATCAGGTGATATTGGGCATATACAGTGTGGTGTGGCTGTAGATGAGCTTTGTGGTTTCTGTTAGAGTTCTTCTACTTCTAACTACTCGTACATAAATGAATAAGCGGACGATTTATTAAACCTGGTGAAATGATAATTTGCATGGTGATAAAGTACCAGCCAATCAGCTCCTAATTGCCATGTCACAGGCTGGGTTTGAAAAATGACAGTTAGGAGCTGACTGGCTGGTACTTTATCACCTTGCACTTTATCAGTTCACCAGGCTTAATAGATCTGCCCCAATGTTTCAAAATGGAATGCATCAAGAGAACGGTGTTGGTATTGTAAAAATACACACAGCTCCTGGTATTTCCTGGTGGTCTCCCATCCAAGTACTAAAACCAGGACCAACACTGCTCAGCTTCCATGATCAGGAGAGATTGGGCAAATCCAGTGTGCTGTGGCTGTAGATGAGCTCGTGGTTTCTGTTAGAGCTCTTCTACTTCTAACTTCTGGTACATAAAAGAATATGTGTAAATATTAAATGTACAGTACCAAGAAAAGGGTGTTGGTAGTTTACCTAAAGAATCTGATAATACATGGATGGGAGACTGCTTGGTAGTAACAAAGTCCAATACTGCTTTGCTTCAAAGATCAAATGAGATTGGGCATATCCAGTGTGGTGTGGCTTTAGATAAGCTTTGTGGTTTCTGTTAGAGCTCTTCTACTTCTAACTACTGGTACATTAATGAATATGTATAAGGTTGTAGTTTATCCAATATCCCTTTACTACCTTACCTCCCCCTCCCCCTCCCCTCCCCTCCCCTCCCCTCCTTATAGCTTCCTTTGTTCTCTCCTCCTCGTGTGTGCGTTATTTGTTTTCTCATACGTCCTAGAGGATGCTGGGATCACATTAAGAACCATGGGGTATAGACGGGATCCGCAGGAGACATGGGCACTTTAAGACTTTCAAAGGGTGTGAACTGTCTCCTCCCTCTATGCCCCTCCTCCAGACTCCAGTTTTAGAATTGTGCCCAGTGAGACTGGATGCACTACAGGGGAGCTCTACTGAGTTTCTCTGAAAAGACTTATGTTAGTTTTTCTTATTTTCAGGGAGGCTGCTGGCAACAGTCTCCCTGCTCCGTGGAACTTAGGGGAGAGAAGTATGACCAACTTCTAGTGAGTTCAATGGCTCTGCTTCTGGCTGACAGGACACCATTAGCTCCTGAGGGTGCTGATCGCTGGGTACGCCTAGATGCCCACTCCCGTAGCCTGCCATCACCTCAAACTATCATACCCAGGATTCAAATCTATAACCTGTTGAATTCTAATCAAACACCCTACCCATTGAGCTACTTGATCCTGCATCTATTCTAACCTCCAAAAACAGATTCAGTTGCATTTTCCAGCGTGTTTTGTTTGCGCCTTTGCAAATGTCTTACATCGACAAACTTATTTAGTACTATTTTGCAAATAGGGTTACATTGTCGCAACATTGTGTTCCCTAATTGCTTGATTTTTTAAATGCAACAATTGATAAAGACACCTGATAATTGCTCTGTGGAGTGTTATTTTGTGTCTACTTCTTATCTACATTTAATTCCCTACCTCTAATCAAGGCATTTTTAAATGCTGGGGGCTGCCAGGACGTGAGGCCTACCTAGACTTTAGATCGGAATTTGAATGTACTTGTGAACTAACTTAATTTCCTACTTCTAAATTCATTCCTAAATTCACTACTTACATTAATCCTGTAGTTGGGCATTTTGAGCCTTCAATTGTGGGTATTTTTTTGTGTCCAGACCAGCAGCTGGTGGTGTGCATTTGCTGGAAAGGCATCGATATGCTGCATCTCCTGATGTGTGTCTCCCTCAAGTGGCTGTCAGCAAATGCATGCTAGACACCCCATTCCAAGCTGATTGTGACATCACGGAACATGCATCATAGAACAGGCATGCTAGAATATGGGTCTTCAACCTGCGACCCTCCAGCTGCTGTGGAACTACATATACCAGCATGCCCTGCCTCAGTTTTAGCATACCTTAATAGCAAAACTGTGGCAGGGCATGCTGGGATGTGTAGTTTCACAGCAGCTGGAGGGCCACAGGATGAAGACCCATGTGCTAGAGCCAAGCCGCAGGTACATTGAATGCTAGCAAGCTGAATGTTTAAATCCTTTTTGTTCCGCAGCATTCCAATGCGGAAGATTCCATGGAACCAGAGATTATTCCATTGAGAAGGACATGCTGCCTGGATGACTGCACTGTGCAAATTAAATCACGGAGCCAGTTGGCTTGTGGGTGGCTCTGGTGACTGGGTGGTTGGGTGGGCGGTGTGTCAGAGGTGGAGCACATGCAAATGAATGTGTATCATCCTGCTAGTGAGAGTGAAAACTCATGCAGGAGTGTGCCTGCTTGTCAGTGGGTTATGCACCTTGCCAGGCGTCAAATCTACATGGAGCAGCTGGAGGGGACAAGAGCAGGTTTGCAAAATATAGATAGAAGAGCATATATGCTGGCGCATTCTCCATGATTGTGTCAGCTTATGTTTTGGTGCACTGCACTTTCCTCCGCTAAGTTTTAGCCATTTTGGTTAAACGCAAGTGTAGTTGCTTCTCGCCCTTTTGGCTGTGATCTTGTATCGTGGTTGAAGAGTCTGCTGGAGGGATTGTTTTCTTCATTGACGAGAGACTGAAGATATTACAGGATGGAAGGCTTGGGAACACTATCTGTTTTTCAGTTGTGGAAGAGTTGAAAGACAGCTTTTACTTGCCAATATCTCTCTTTTGCAAAGAGCTACGCATTGGAAAATTCAGGGCTATACCGTGTAGATGAAGCACTAACAGGAGGCTTTAAAATTTTCATTCTAGTTTCCTTCGTTTGGGAGAAAAATGCAAAGGTACAAGACAGCTTTTCCTTGCCAATATCTCTCTTTTGCAAAGAGCTGCACATTGGAAAATTCAGGGCTATGCCGTGTAGATGATGGCCTAACAGGAGGCTTTAAAATTTTCTTTCTAGTGTCCTTCGTTTGGGAGAAAAATGCAAAGGTACAAGACAGCTTTTCCTTGTCAATATCTCTCTTTTGCAAAGAGCTACGCATTGGAAAATTCAGGGCTATGCCGTGTAGATGATGGCCTAACAGGAGGCTTTAAAATTTTCTTTCTAGTGTCCTTCGTTTGGGAGAAAAATGCAAAGGTACAAGACAGCTTTTCCTTGCCAATATCTCTCTTTTGCAAAGAGCTACGCATTGGAAAATTCAGGGCTATACCGTGTAGATGAAGCACTAACAGGAGGCTTTAAAATTTTCATTCTAGTGTCCTTCGTTTGGGAGAAAAATGCAAAGGTAGCTTGTGCCATCGCCACTCTGCTCCTTGTGCCGCCTTGGCGGTTTACATGAGCCACTGCGGTGACGTTGTCTGACTGGATCAGAACCGGTTGGTCGCAAAGTAAGGTCTCCGCTTGACGTAGGGCATTGTATATGGCCCCTAGTTTCAGGATGTTGATGTGAAGACAAGTCTCTTGACTTGACCAAAGACCTTGGAAATTTCTTCCCTGTGTGACTGCTCCCCAACCTTGGAGGCTTGCATCTGTGGTCACCAGGATCCAGTCCTGAATGCCGAATCTGCGTCACTCGAGAAGGTGAGCACTCTGCAGCCACCACAGGAGTGATACCCTGACCCTGGGGGACAGGGTGATCAACCAATGCATCTGTAAATGTGACCCAGACCACTTGTCCAGTAGGTCCCATTGGAAAGTATTCGCATGGAACCTGCCGAATGGAATGGCTTTGTATGATGCCACCATCTTTCCCAGGACTCGAGTGCAGTGATGCACTGACACAAGTTTTGGTTTCAATAGGTTCCTGACAAGAGTCATGAGTTCCTGGGCCTTTTCTATCGGGAGATAAACCCTCTTCTGGTCTGTGTCCAGAATCATGCCCAAGAAAGACAGACGAGTCGTAGGAACCAACTGCGACTTTGGGATATTGAAAATCCAGCCGTGTTGCTGTAACACTTTCAGTGAAAGTGATACGCTGTTCAGCAACTGCTCTCTTGATCTCGCTTTTATGAGATCGCTCAAGTACGGGATAATTGTGACACCTTGCTTGCGCAGGAAAACCATCATTTCCACCATTACCTTGGTGAAAATTCTCTGGGCCGTGGAGAGACCAAACAGCAACGTCTGAAATTGGCAATGACAGTCCTGTACCGCAAATCTGAGGTACAACTGATGAGATGGATAAATTTGGACATGAAGGTATGCATCCTGTACACAAATGCGGACAACAGGTGTCAAGCCGTGTGTTACCTTTGTCAAGCTGTAATAAGTAGGGGTAAGGACGTTAACCACCTCAGAACATCCTCCCTTATACGTCACCTGCAGCGCATTAATCATAAGTCAGTGACAAGTTCAAAAACTTTGGATGACAGCGGAAGCAGTCCACTGACCACTAAATCCCTTCCTCTTGTAACCAAGCTCCTGCAAACCACACCACCAACTCCCTCAGTGTCAATTTCCTCCTTAGACAGGAGAGCCAATAGTCCTGCAGGCCATGTCACTGGCAAGTCTGACGAGTCCTCTCCTGCCTGGGATTCCTCCGATGCATCCTTGAGTGTAACGCCTACTGCTGCTGGCGCTGCTTTTGTTGCTGCTGGGAGTCGATCGTCATCCCAGAGGGGAAGTCGGAAGACCACTTGTACTACTTCCAGTAGGCAATTGACTGTCCAACAGTCCTTTGCGAGGAAGATGAAATATCACAGCAGTCATCCTGCTGCAAAGCGGATAACTCAGGTCTTTTCAGCCTGGGTGGTGAGAAACGTGGTTCCGGTATCCATCGTTAATTCAGAGGCAACTAGAGACTTGATTGAGGTACTGTGTCCCCGGTACCAAATGCCATCTAGGTTCCATTTCTCTAGGCAGGCGATACCGAAAATGTACACAGACCTCAGAAAAAGAGTCACCAGTGTCCTAAAAAATGCAGTTGTACCCAATGTCCACTAGTCCACATGTCCGTGGTTAAGTGGAGCAGGGCAGACTCAGGACTATATGACTGTGACAGCCCACTGGGTAGATGTATTGCCTCCCGCAGCAAGAACAGCAGCGGCGGCACCAGTAGCAGCATCTCGCAAATGCCAACTCGTTCCTAGGCAGGCTACGCTTTGTATCACCGCTTTCCATAAGAGGCACACAGCTGACAACCTTTTACGGAAACTGAGGAACATCATCGCAGAATGGCTTACCCCAATTTGACTCTCCTGGGGATTTGTGACATCGGACAACGCCACCAATATTGTGCGTGCATTACATCTGGGCAAATTCCAGCACGTCCCATGTTTTGCACATACATTGAATTTGGTGGTGCAGAATTATTTAAAAAACGACAGGGGCGTGCAAGAGATGCTGTCGGTGGCCCGAAGAATTGCGGGCCACTTTCTGCATTCAGCCACCGCGTGCCGAAGACTGGAGCACCACCAAACATTCCTGAACCTGCCCTGCCATCCTCTGAAGCAAGAGGTGGTAACGAGGTGGAATTCAACCCTCTATATGCTTCAGAGGATGGAGGAGCAGCAAAAGGCCATTCAAGCCTATACATCTACCCAAGATATAGACAAAGGAGGGGGAATGCACCTGACTCAAGCGCAGTGGAGAATGATTTCAACGTTGTGCAAGGTTCTGCAATCCTTTGAACTTGCCACACGTGAAGTCAGTTCAGACACTGCCAGCCTGAGTCAGGTCATTCCCCTCATCAGGCTTTTGCAGAAGAAGCTGGAGACATTGATGGAGGAGCTAAAACAGAGCGATTCCGCTAGGCATGTGGGACTTGTGGATGGAGCCCTTAATTCGCTTAACCAGGATTCAATCTGTTGAAATCAGAGCAATAAATTTTGGCCACCGTGCTCGATCCTAGATTTAAAACCTACATTGTATCTCTCTTTCCTGCAGACACAAGTCTGCAGAGGTTCAAAGACCTGCTGGTGAGAAAATTGTCAAGTCAAGCGGAACGTGACCCGTCAACAGCTCCTCCTTCACATTCTCCCGCAACTGGGGGTGCGAGGAAAAGGCTAAGAATTCCGAGCCCACCCGCTGGCGGTGATGCAGGGCAGTCTGGAGTGAGTGCTGACATCTGGTCCGGACTGAAGGACCTGGCAACGATTACTGACATGTCGTCTACTGTCACTGCATATGATTCTGTCACCTTTGAAAGAATGGTGGAGGATTATATGAGTGACCGCATCCAGGTAGGCACGTCAGACAGTCCGTATGTATACTGGCAGGAAAAAGAGGCAATTTGGAGGCCCTTGCACAAACTGGCTTTATTCTACCTAAGTTGCCCTCCCTCCAGTGTGTACTCCAAAAGAGTGTTTAGTGCGGCCGCTCACCTTGTCAGCAATCGGCGTACGAGGTTACTTCCAGAAAATGTGGAGAAGATGATGATCATCAAAATTAATTATAATCAATTCCTCCGTGGAGACATTCACCAGCAATTGCCTCCAGAAAGTACACAGGGATCTGAGATGGTGGATTCCAGTGGGGACGAATTAATAATCTGTGAGGAGGGCGATGTACACAGTGAAAGGGGTGAGGAATCGGAGGATGATGAGGTGAACATCTTGCCTCTGTAGAGCCAGTTTGTGCAAGGAGAGATTGATTGCTTCTTTTTTGGTGGGGGTCCAAACCAACCAGTCATTTCAGTCAGCCGTGTGGCAGACCCTGTTGCTGAAATGATGGGTTCGTCAATGTTTTTCTTTTCAATCTAAGCCCCTGCAGTTTTTTGTAAGAATCTGCTTCGCTATGATGATCAACAAGTCACAAGGGCAAACACTCAGGGCTGGAGGCGTAGATCTTAGGACCAGCTGCTACAAGCATGGCAAAGGTGTCACTATCATTGGTGACACCCAGAGAGGCAGCGAGGGAGATTGTAATGCAGTGCGCGCAGATAAGCAGCGCAATGGTAAAATGGAGGCATGGTCTCATAGGTAGGGGTGTGGCCTGTTGGCCTGAATCTCCATTTTGTTGCTCCGGGTATCCCGGGGGTTGAGTGCTGCACCCGGGGACTAGTGTGTGAGTGGTGCTGGCTCCTGCACAGTGACAGAAACTGGGTGTTGCACGTAATGTCACAGTGAAACACCCATATTCTGCCACTGAAGAGGAGCCGGCACTTTGGTATCACCCCCCTTGGCGGGTGACACTCGGGTGTGGGCCGCAACCCCGTTGTGATGCCACTGACCCATGGGAAGCTTTACGTGGCTTACCCATGTGTTAGTAGCCCCAAGCATCTTTTGTGTTAGTCCCTGAAGAAAAACTTCAAATATTTACAAATACATTTTGTAATCAATGGGCCTAATTCAGTAAGGATTGCAAATTCTGCTAAGTAACAGAATTTGCAATCCTTTGGTTCGCATGCTGGGGCCACCCAGCATGCCGCCTCCCTTCTTGACCACGCTGAAATTGCAGTCGCAGTGCAGTTCAGCGTGATCATAAAAAATGGGTTAGCCTCCTGTTGGTGTAGACTGTATGTGTGCGCAGGAAGCCGCCACCATTTTTGTGATCGCAGCTGCTGCATGTGATGTCATGCAACCGCTCTGACCACGCCTCCTGTTTCTCCGTTGCCGACCCCATTTTGAAGCCCTGCCCACGCACCGCTCCATCTCCGACTTGGAAATGGAGTGTTGCTGACCCCCCCCCCAGCACCGATTGACAGTCAGAGGCGATCGCATTAACTACGGGGTGCCGCAGAAAATGCAGGCGCATGCGTATGCTCTTAGCAATTTTTGCAGTTGGACTGCTTATTGCGATTGCAATCCAACCTGAATCAGGCTCTATTACCTATCACAATGCACTGCGGGTAGTACAAAATGGGGTTAATATAAGAGAAAACCCCCCAGAGCTGTGCTCCTTAACTGTCCCTGGTGGCTAGTGGAGCGGCTGCCCAGTAATCAGTGTCCACGCCAGTGCGCACATGGCCCGCCCCCTACAGCCACGCTGGATCACGGTATAGTGTGGGCACAGAAGTCCCTTACCTCCCTTTCATCAGCGGCCTCGTGATCCCGGAGGGCGGTGTGTGTGTGACTGACCTTAGGAAGAAACCGGAGCCTCCGCTGCAGTGACCCAGCAACCAGGGCGCGGGAGTATACTGCGCCGCTGGGAGTGATGGAGCTGCAGTAAAGATGTCTATTAGACCTAGCCTGCTGCAGCCCTTGTAGATTCTTATAAAAAAAAGTTCTTCTTTTCTTGTCAAAATTAATAGCTAAGAATAGGCTGCCTGAGGCAGCCCCCTCTTAAGTGGCCTGCTACTGAAGGCACCAACTACAAACTGAGCTCCCTGTTCATGGAAGCGAGGTTATAGAGGAGGGGGCGCTGAGCATCTTGGGAACAGTCAAAAGCTTTGAGCCTGTTGGTGCCTCAGATCAAGATCCTACTCTACACCCCAATGTGAATCCTTGTGGAGTCCAGTGTACCCCACAGAAGAAATGAATGTGTCACACCCATTGGCAGCAACATTAGAATAGCTGCTGATGGGCACAATTGAGAAAGGAAGGGGGGAAAACATTTGAATCCAGCACATATATGTAATTTGAATATGTAATTTGTACCTTCCTACTTTAAAATGTAATGGATGAACCTCACCCTGTGAGAACTATCTTCATGATCAAGAGATCTCATACGCAAGAAAAGCATGTGCTGGGATAGGGCTGTGGAGGGCGGCTGCTCGGGCACACACCCGTCAAGTTAAGGAGATTCAACTGAGGAAGCACAAGGGAACTGCAGGGAGACCACATATTTTCAGATGAACATGAGAGGGCGGAAGGCTGCCTAATACTGAAGCACCCTCAAACATCAAACCATATGCAACAACTAGTACAAGCATTCCTGGGGAAAGGTCTGCAGCAGACGGATTTGCATACGGTGATGTCATCCAAGCAATGGGCATAGTTGGCTGCAACCCTCGTCTGCATATGAAAAGAGAAAATGGTCACGCAGGGCATGGCGGCCTTTGTGGGGTTGCGCTTGGATGACCCCTAGATCGCTTTATACACCCCCATCAGTGTGGGGCTCATGTTGGCCATGCCCAAGCCCCTGAAGCATTCAAGCTGATTTCTTGCAGCAGCTGGACCCAGTAACAGCTCCAGAGTTGCTCTACAAGACAAGTAAAAGGGTGTGAGCCCTGCAGCACCACCTGTAGTTTGCATACACACATATATAGGACAGCATCTCTTATATGCCCCAGGGGCAATAAAATAGTAGCCTTATCTAGGGTATCCGTCCATGCCGCTACAGCACTACACACCCAGGCCGACGCAATTGCCGGTCTGAGTAAGGTACCTGAATGTGTATAAATGGACTTCAGGGTAATCTCCTGTTTGCGGTCAGCAGACTCTTTGAGGGTAGCCGTATCCTGGGACGGGAGGGCTACCTTCTTGGATAAGCGTGTTAATGCTTTGTCCACCCAAGGGGAGGATTCCCATCGTAACCTATCCGTTGATGGGAAAGGGGAATCCTTTTGGAAATCTGCAGGAGATTCCCAAGCTTTTTCACATAACTCGTTCAGCTCGTGTGAGGGGGGAAAGGTTACCTCAGGCTTCTTTCCCTTGTACATATGTACCCTCTTGTCAGGGATAGGGGGCTCCTCTGTGATGTGCAAAACATCTTTTATTGCCATAATCATATATCAAATGTATTTTGCCAATTTTGGCTGTAACTTTGCATCATCGTAATCGACACTGGAGTCAGAATCCGTGTCGGTATCTGTGTCAACAATCTGGATAGTGGGCGCTTATGAGACCCTGACAGTCCCTGCGACATAGGATTAGGCATTGGTTGAGACCCTGACTGTCCCAAAGCTTCTGCCTTGTCTAATCTTTTGTGCAATGAGTTTACACTAGCATTTTAAACATTCCACATATCCATCCAATCAGGTGTCGGCGGAGACACCACGTTCATTTGCTCCCGCTCCTCTCTAATATAGCCTTCTTCCTCAGACATGTCGACACACGCGTACCGACACACCACACACACAGGGAATACTTTTACTGAAGACATTTCCCCCACAAGGCCCTTTGGAGAGACAGAGAGAGAGTATGCCAGCACATACCCCAGCGCTATATAACCCAGGAATAGCACAGTAACTTAATGTTTGAACAATCGGTGAGGGGGAACATCTTGAAACCCCAGTTTGTACCCTTGGGACACTATTTGTAAAACACACAAGTCCATGTCCAAATGAATCCAGAACTGACTGAAGAGTTTTAGACGTGCCCCCACTGGTGCGGGCTCCTGCAAGAGAGCCCCAGCGTCATGCAGTGGATTTGGCAGAAGCAGAGGATGATCTCTGCTCCTGCGATCTTGAAGAGGATGCAGACCTCTTCTCTCTTCTCCTTCCTCTACCTGCAAAGAAAGGGGAATCTTAACTTCTTGCATATCTATTGGGCCGAAATGACTGCATCAGATAATGATGCGTCTTCATCCGTTGGGAGGGAACATAGGGCAAGAAGGTTGACTTACCTGCGGGAGCTGCCGAGATCAAATTAACTAGGCAGTCACCAAACAAGGCTTCACCTTCATAGGGAAGAGACTCCCTTTCTTCTTGGAGTCAGCATCAGAATTCTCTTGGTGAATCCACAATGCCCTCCTATCCGACACTGCCATGAAATTGGCCCGTGAACTCAAGAGTCCTATATCCCTTGCAGTCTCACGTAAGTATGCTGCAGTGTCCTTGATATGATACAACGTAAGGAGTATCCCATCTCTCCAGGGTATCTATATCGGATGACAAGGTATTCGACCAATTCTTGAATACTACTACTCACCCATGCACATGTAATGGCAGGTCTAAGTAATGTACCCGTGGTTACATAACTAGAAATAATGTAGCTTCCTGCATACGATCCGCTGGATTTGTGACAGGGCCCCGTGCAGAACAGGGGGTGACTCCCACTTTATTCTGTCCGCGGCGGGAAATGAATAAACAACCAGAATCCTTTTGGGGATTTGAAACCATCTTGTCGAGCTGGCCCAGACTTTCTCAAACAGAGATGGAGGAACGTTACATCAGCTTTCATTATATATCTATATATACATACATATAGACCCCTTTGTCAGGAACAGCAGGGTCTTCAGTGATTTTAATATGTCCTTAATATCCACAATCATGTACTGAATGCTCCTTGCCAATATTGGATCTAATCAGGAAACATTATGGTCGACATAAGTATCAGTATCCGTGTCAGTATCAGTGTGTAGTAACTGGGCAAAATAACATTTTTGCGACCCAGCGGGGCCTGAGGGAAAAGAAACATAGCCATGAATATCACATCTATTCTCTACGTCTGTGTCTGGGACACAGATTTATCCAACCTTACTCTGATATTACTGAAACATTTACCAAGTCAGTTATTGGTGGTGCCAACAGGGCCACCATCATATGTCTGCATTCCTAATATAGTTTCCTCTTGGGAAAAACATTCAGCCACCGACATGTTGACACACATATACCAAGTACCCACAGACACACCGGCTTATGGGGGACAGACCGTCAGTAAATCTGTCAGAGGGACACAGAGGATTTTTCAGCTCACAATCCAGCGCCAAAAGTACACAGTCTGGGAAATAATAAACTCTATAGTGATAGACTTGTAATGCTCTAAAGATGTTCTGGTGAGGTGAGGAAGAAGCCCCGCCGCTGTAATGGCGCGTATCTGTCCCGCTCAGAAATAATTAATTACGCTAGTGGGGTAAGGACAGTGCCCAGGCACTAATGTCCACTTTTTCCAGCCTTTTGTGAGGAATTTATGCTGCCCAGGGTGCCCCCCCCCCCCTGTGCCCTGCACCCTGCAGTGCCTGTGTTTGTGTGTGAGCATGGCGCGCAGCGTTCCGCTCGCTGCTCGGTACCTCAGAATGCCGTCACTGAAGAAGAAGTCTCTGTTCTTCTGCTACTCACCTGTCTTCTGGCTCTGTAAGGGGGTGACGGCAGGCTTCGGGAGTGTGCATCTAGGTGTACCCAGCGATCAGCACCCTCAGGAGCTAATGGTGTCCTGTCAGCCTGAAGCAGAGCCATTGAACTCACTAGAAGTTGGTCATACTTCTCTCCCCTAAGTCCCACGAAGCAGGGAGACTGTTGCCAGCAGCCTCCCTGAAAATAAAAAAAACTAACAAGTCTTTTCAGAGAAACTCAGTAGAGCTCCCCTGTAGTGCATCCAGTATCACTGCGCACAATACTAAAACTGGAGTCTGGAGGAGGGGCATAGAGGGAGGAGACAGTTCACACCCTTTGAAAGTCTTAAAGTGCCCATGTCTCCTGCGGATCCCGTCTATACCCCATGGTTCTTAATGTGACCCCAGCATCCTCTAGGACGTATGAGAAAACAAATAACGCACACACGAGGAGGAGAGAACTAAGGAAGCTATAAGGAGAAGAGGGGAGGGAGGGGGGGTTGAAAGGTAAGGTAGTAAAGGCATATTGGATAAACTACAACCTTATAGATATTCATTAATGTACCAGTAGTTAGAAGTAGAAGAGCTCTAACAGAAACCACAAAGCTTATCTAAAGCCACACCACACTGGATATGCCCAATCTCATTTGATTTTTGAAGCAAAGCAGTATTGGACTTTGTTAATACATGGATGGGAGACTGCTTGGTAGTATCAGATTCTTTAGGTGTTTTTAAACTACCAACACCATTTTCTTGGTACATTTAATTTTTACATGTATTCTTTTATGTACCAGAAGTTAGAAGTAGAAGAGCTGTAACAGAAACCACCAGCTCATCTACAGCCACAGCACACTGGATTTGCCCAATCTCTCCTGATCATGGAAGCTGAGCAGTGTTGGTCCTGGTTTTAGTACTTGGATGGGAGACCACAAGGAAATACCAGGAGCTGTGTGTATTTTTTCAATACTAACTAGAGATGAGCGCCTGAAATTTTTCGGGTTTTGTGTTTTGGTTTTGGGTTCGGTTCCGCGGCCGTGTTTTGGGTTCGAACGCGTTTTGGCAAAACCTCACCTCAAACTATCATACCCAGGATTCAAATCTATAACCTGTTGAATTCTAATCAAACACCCTACCCATTGAGCTACTTGATCCTGCATCTATTCTAACCTCCAAAAACAGATTCAGTTGCATTTTCCAGCGTGTTTTGTTTGCGCCTTTGCAAATGTCTTACATCGACAAACTTATTTAGTACTATTTTGCAAATAGGGTTACATTGTCGCAACATTGTGTTCCCTAATTGCTTGATTTTTTAAATGCAACAATTGATAAAGACACCTGATAATTGCTCTGTGGAGTGTTATTTTGTGTCTACTTCTTATCTACATTTAATTCCCTACCTCTAATCAAGGCATTTTTAAATGCTGGGGGCTGCCAGGACGTGAGGCCTACCTAGACTTTAGATCGGAATTTGAATGTACTTGTGAACTAACTTAATTTCCTACTTCTAAATTCATTCCTAAATTCACTACTTACATTAATCCTGTAGTTGGGCATTTTGAGCCTTCAATTGTGGGTATTTTTTTGTGTCCAGACCAGCAGCTGGTGGTGTGCATTTGCTGGAAAGGCATCGATATGCTGCATCTCCTGATGTGTGTCTCCCTCAAGTGGCTGTCAGCAAATGCATGCTAGACACCCCATTCCAAGCTGATTGTGACATCACGGAACATGCATCATAGAACAGGCATGCTAGAATATGGGTCTTCAACCTGCGACCCTCCAGCTGCTGTGGAACTACATATACCAGCATGCCCTGCCTCAGTTTTAGCATACCTTAATAGCAAAACTGTGGCAGGGCATGCTGGGATGTGTAGTTTCACAGCAGCTGGAGGGCCACAGGATGAAGACCCATGTGCTAGAGCCAAGCCGCAGGTACATTGAATGCTAGCAAGCTGAATGTTTAAATCCTTTTTGTTCCGCAGCATTCCAATGCGGAAGATTCCATGGAACCAGAGATTATTCCATTGAGAAGGACATGCTGCCTGGATGACTGCACTGTGCAAATTAAATCACGGAGCCAGTTGGCTTGTGGGTGGCTCTGGTGACTGGGTGGTTGGGTGGGCGGTGTGTCAGAGGTGGAGCACATGCAAATGAATGTGTATCATCCTGCTAGTGAGAGTGAAAACTCATGCAGGAGTGTGCCTGCTTGTCAGTGGGTTATGCACCTTGCCAGGCGTCAAATCTACATGGAGCAGCTGGAGGGGACAAGAGCAGGTTTGCAAAATATAGATAGAAGAGCATATATGCTGGCGCATTCTCCATGATTGTGTCAGCTTATGTTTTGGTGCACTGCACTTTCCTCCGCTAAGTTTTAGCCATTTTGGTTAAACGCAAGTGTAGTTGCTTCTCGCCCTTTTGGCTGTGATCTTGTATCGTGGTTGAAGAGTCTGCTGGAGGGATTGTTTTCTTCATTGACGAGAGACTGAAGATATTACAGGATGGAAGGCTTGGGAACACTATCTGTTTTTCAGTTGTGGAAGAGTTGAAAGACAGCTTTTACTTGCCAATATCTCTCTTTTGCAAAGAGCTACGCATTGGAAAATTCAGGGCTATACCGTGTAGATGAAGCACTAACAGGAGGCTTTAAAATTTTCATTCTAGTTTCCTTCGTTTGGGAGAAAAATGCAAAGGTACAAGACAGCTTTTCCTTGCCAATATCTCTCTTTTGCAAAGAGCTGCACATTGGAAAATTCAGGGCTATGCCGTGTAGATGATGGCCTAACAGGAGGCTTTAAAATTTTCTTTCTAGTGTCCTTCGTTTGGGAGAAAAATGCAAAGGTACAAGACAGCTTTTCCTTGCCAATATCTCTCTTTTGCAAAGAGCTACGCATTGGAAAATTCAGGGCTATGCCGTGTAGATGATGGCCTAACAGGAGGCTTTAAAATTTTCTTTCTAGTGTCCTTCGTTTGGGAGAAAAATGCAAAGGTACAAGACAGCTTTTCCTTGCCAATATCTCTCTTTTGCAAAGAGCTACGCATTGGAAAATTCAGGGCTATACCGTGTAGATGAAGCACTAACAGGAGGCTTTAAAATTTTCATTCTAGTGTCCTTCGTTTGGGAGAAAAATGCAAAGGTAGCTTGTGCCATCGCCACTCTGCTCCTTGTGCCGCCTTGGCGGTTTACATGAGCCACTGCGGTGACGTTGTCTGACTGGATCAGAACCGGTTGGTCGCAAAGTAAGGTCTCCGCTTGACGTAGGGCATTGTATATGGCCCCTAGTTTCAGGATGTTGATGTGAAGACAAGTCTCTTGACTTGACCAAAGACCTTGGAAATTTCTTCCCTGTGTGACTGCTCCCCAACCTTGGAGGCTTGCATCTGTGGTCACCAGGATCCAGTCCTGAATGCCGAATCTGCGTCACTCGAGAAGGTGAGCACTCTGCAGCCACCACAGGAGTGATACCCTGACCCTGGGGGACAGGGTGATCAACCAATGCATCTGTAAATGTGACCCAGACCACTTGTCCAGTAGGTCCCATTGGAAAGTATTCGCATGGAACCTGCCGAATGGAATGGCTTTGTATGATGCCACCATCTTTCCCAGGACTCGAGTGCAGTGATGCACTGACACAAGTTTTGGTTTCAATAGGTTCCTGACAAGAGTCATGAGTTCCTGGGCCTTTTCTATCGGGAGATAAACCCTCTTCTGGTCTGTGTCCAGAATCATGCCCAAGAAAGACAGACGAGTCGTAGGAACCAACTGCGACTTTGGGATATTGAAAATCCAGCCGTGTTGCTGTAACACTTTCAGTGAAAGTGATACGCTGTTCAGCAACTGCTCTCTTGATCTCGCTTTTATGAGATCGCTCAAGTACGGGATAATTGTGACACCTTGCTTGCGCAGGAAAACCATCATTTCCACCATTACCTTGGTGAAAATTCTCTGGGCCGTGGAGAGACCAAACAGCAACGTCTGAAATTGGCAATGACAGTCCTGTACCGCAAATCTGAGGTACGACTGATGAGATGGATAAATTTGGACATGAAGGTATGCATCCTGTACACAAATGCGGACAACAGGTGTCAAGCCGTGTGTTACCTTTGTCAAGCTGTAATAAGTAGGGGTAAGGACGTTAACCACCTCAGAACATCCTCCCTTATACGTCACCTGCAGCGCATTAATCATAAGTCAGTGACAAGTTCAAAAACTTTGGATGACAGCGGAAGCAGTCCACTGACCACTAAATCCCTTCCTCTTGTAACCAAGCTCCTGCAAACCACACCACCAACTCCCTCAGTGTCAATTTCCTCCTTAGACAGGAGAGCCAATAGTCCTGCAGGCCATGTCACTGGCAAGTCTGACGAGTCCTCTCCTGCCTGGGATTCCTCCGATGCATCCTTGAGTGTAACGCCTACTGCTGCTGGCGCTGCTTTTGTTGCTGCTGGGAGTCGATCGTCATCCCAGAGGGGAAGTCGGAAGACCACTTGTACTACTTCCAGTAGGCAATTGACTGTCCAACAGTCCTTTGCGAGGAAGATGAAATATCACAGCAGTCATCCTGCTGCAAAGCGGATAACTCAGGTCTTGTCAGCCTGGGTGGTGAGAAACGTGGTTCCGGTATCCATCGTTAATTCAGAGGCAACTAGAGACTTGATTGAGGTACTGTGTCCCCGGTACCAAATGCCATCTAGGTTCCATTTCTCTAGGCAGGCGATACCGAAAATGTACACAGACCTCAGAAAAAGAGTCACCAGTGTCCTAAAAAATGCAGTTGTACCCAATGTCCACTAGTCCACATGTCCGTGGTTAAGTGGAGCAGGGCAGACTCAGGACTATATGACTGTGACAGCCCACTGGGTAGATGTATTGCCTCCCGCAGCAAGAACAGCAGCGGCGGCACCAGTAGCAGCATCTCGCAAATGCCAACTCGTTCCTAGGCAGGCTACGCTTTGTATCACCGCTTTCCATAAGAGGCACACAGCTGACAACCTTTTACGGAAACTGAGGAACATCATCGCAGAATGGCTTACCCCAATTTGACTCTCCTGGGGATTTGTGACATCGGACAACGCCACCAATATTGTGCGTGCATTACATCTGGGCAAATTCCAGCACGTCCCATGTTTTGCACATACATTGAATTTGGTGGTGCAGAATTATTTAAAAAATGACAGGGGCGTGCAAGAGATGCTGTCGGTGGCCCGAAGAATTGCGGGCCACTTTCTGCATTCAGCCACCGCGTGCCGAAGACTGGAGCACCACCAAACATTCCTGAACCTGCCCTGCCATCCTCTGAAGCAAGAGGTGGTAACGAGGTGGAATTCAACCCTCTATATGCTTCAGAGGATGGAGGAGCAGCAAAAGGCCATTCAAGCCTATACATCTACCCAAGATATAGACAAAGGAGGGGGAATGCACCTGACTCAAGCGCAGTGGAGAATGATTTCAACGTTGTGCAAGGTTCTGCAATCCTTTGAACTTGCCACACGTGAAGTCAGTTCAGACACTGCCAGCCTGAGTCAGGTCATTCCCCTCATCAGGCTTTTGCAGAAGAAGCTGGAGACATTGATGGAGGAGCTAAAACAGAGCGATTCCGCTAGGCATGTGGGACTTGTGGATGGAGCCCTTAATTCGCTTAACCAGGATTCAATCTGTTGAAATCAGAGCAATAAATTTTGGCCACCGTGCTCGATCCTAGATTTAAAACCTACATTGTATCTCTCTTTCCTGCAGACACAAGTCTGCAGAGGTTCAAAGACCTGCTGGTGAGAAAATTGTCAAGTCAAGCGGAACGTGACCCGTCAACAGCTCCTCCTTCACATTCTCCCGCAACTGGGGGTGCGAGGAAAAGGCTAAGAATTCCGAGCCCACCCGCTGGCGGTGATGCAGGGCAGTCTGGAGTGAGTGCTGACATCTGGTCCGGACTGAAGGACCTGGCAACGATTACTGACATGTCGTCTACTGTCACTGCATATGATTCTGTCACCTTTGAAAGAATGGTGGAGGATTATATGAGTGACCGCATCCAGGTAGGCACGTCAGACAGTCCGTATGTATACTGGCAGGAAAAAGAGGCAATTTGGAGGCCCTTGCACAAACTGGCTTTATTCTACCTAAGTTGCCCTCCCTCCAGTGTGTACTCCAAAAGAGTGTTTAGTGCGGCCGCTCACCTTGTCAGCAATCGGCGTACGAGGTTACTTCCAGAAAATGTGGAGAAGATGATGATCATCAAAATTAATTATAATCAATTCCTCCGTGGAGACATTCACCAGCAATTGCCTCCAGAAAGTACACAGGGATCTGAGATGGTGGATTCCAGTGGGGACGAATTAATAATCTGTGAGGAGGGCGATGTACACAGTGAAAGGGGTGAGGAATCGGAGGATGATGAGGTGAACATCTTGCCTCTGTAGAGCCAGTTTGTGCAAGGAGAGATTGATTGCTTCTTTTTTGGTGGGGGTCCAAACCAACCAGTCATTTCAGTCAGCCGTGTGGCAGACCCTGTTGCTGAAATGATGGGTTCGTCAATGTTTTTCTTTTCAATCTAAGCCCCTGCAGTTTTTTGTAAGAATCTGCTTCGCTATGATGATCAACAAGTCACAAGGGCAAACACTCAGGGCTGGAGGCGTAGATCTTAGGACCAGCTGCTACAAGCATGGCAAAGGTGTCACTATCATTGGTGACACCCAGAGAGGCAGCGAGGGAGATTGTAATGCAGTGCGCGCAGATAAGCAGCGCAATGGTAAAATGGAGGCATGGTCTCATAGGTAGGGGTGTGGCCTGTTGGCCTGAATCTCCATTTTGTTGCTCCGGGTATCCCGGGGGTTGAGTGCTGCACCCGGGGACTAGTGTGTGAGTGGTGCTGGCTCCTGCACAGTGACAGAAACTGGGTGTTGCACGTAATGTCACAGTGAAACACCCATATTCTGCCACTGAAGAGGAGCCGGCACTTTGGTATCACCCCCCTTGGCGGGTGACACTCGGGTGTGGGCCGCAACCCCGTTGTGATGCCACTGACCCATGGGAAGCTTTACGTGGCTTACCCATGTGTTAGTAGCCCCAAGCATCTTTTGTGTTAGTCCCTGAAGAAAAACTTCAAATATTTACAAATACATTTTGTAATCAATGGGCCTAATTCAGTAAGGATTGCAAATTCTGCTAAGTAACAGAATTTGCAATCCTTTGGTTCGCATGCTGGGGCCACCCAGCATGCCGCCTCCCTTCTTGACCACGCTGAAATTGCAGTCGCAGTGCAGTTCAGCGTGATCATAAAAAATGGGTTAGCCTCCTGTTGGTGTAGACTGTATGTGTGCGCAGGAAGCCGCCACCATTTTTGTGATCGCAGCTGCTGCATGTGATGTCATGCAACCGCTCTGACCACGCCTCCTGTTTCTCCGTTGCCGACCCCATTTTGAAGCCCTGCCCACGCACCGTTCCATCTCCGACTTGGAAATGGAGTGTTGCTGACCCCCCCCCCAGCACCGATTGACAGTCAGAGGCGATCGCATTAACTACGGGGTGCCGCAGAAAATGCAGGCGCATGCGTATGCTCTTAGCAATTTTTGCAGTTGGACTGCTTATTGCGATTGCAATCCAACCTGAATCAGGCTCTATTACCTATCACAATGCACTGCGGGTAGTACAAAATGGGGTTAATATAAGAGAAAACCCCCCAGAGCTGTGCTCCTTAACTGTCCCTGGTGGCTAGTGGAGCGGCTGCCCAGTAATCAGTGTCCACGCCAGTGCGCACATGGCCCGCCCCCTACAGCCACGCTGGATCACGGTATAGTGTGGGCACAGAAGTCCCTTACCTCCCTTTCATCAGCGGCCTCGTGATCCCGGAGGGCGGTGTGTGTGTGACTGACCTTAGGAAGAAACCGGAGCCTCCGCTGCAGTGACCCAGCAACCAGGGCGCGGGAGTATACTGCGCCGCTGGGAGTGATGGAGCTGCAGTAAAGATGTCTATTAGACCTAGCCTGCTGCAGCCCTTGTAGATTCTTATAAAAAAAAGTTCTTCTTTTCTTGTCAAAATTAATAGCTAAGAATAGGCTGCCTGAGGCAGCCCCCTCTTAAGTGGCCTGCTACTGAAGGCACCAACTACAAACTGAGCTCCCTGTTCATGGAAGCGAGGTTATAGAGGAGGGGGCGCTGAGCATCTTGGGAACAGTCAAAAGCTTTGAGCCTGTTGGTGCCTCAGATCAAGATCCTACTCTACACCCCAATGTGAATCCTTGTGGAGTCCAGTGTACCCCACAGAAGAAATGAATGTGTCACACCCATTGGCAGCAACATTAGAATAGCTGCTGATGGGCACAATTGAGAAAGGAAGGGGGGAAAACATTTGAATCCAGCACATATATGTAATTTGAATATGTAATTTGTACCTTCCTACTTTAAAATGTAATGGATGAACCTCACCCTGTGAGAACTATCTTCATGATCAAGAGATCTCATACGCAAGAAAAGCATGTGCTGGGATAGGGCTGTGGAGGGCGGCTGCTCGGGCACACACCCGTCAAGTTAAGGAGATTCAACTGAGGAAGCACAAGGGAACTGCAGGGAGACCACATATTTTCAGATGAACATGAGAGGGCGGAAGGCTGCCTAATACTGAAGCACCCTCAAACATCAAACCATATGCAACAACTAGTGCAAGCATTCCTGGGGAAAGGTCTGCAGCAGACGGATTTGCATACGGTGATGTCATCCAAGCAATGGGCATAGTTGGCTGCAACCCTCGTCTGCATATGAAAAGAGAAAATGGTCACGCAGGGCATGGCGGCCTTTGTGGGGTTGCGCTTGGATGACCCCTAGATCGCTTTATACACCCCCATCAGTGTGGGGCTCATGTTGGCCATGCCCAAGCCCCTGAAGCATTCAAGCTGATTTCTTGCAGCAGCTGGACCCA
>NW_026968750.1:0-72128 GCF_028390025.1 Pseudophryne corroboree
AGGCTTTAAAATTTTCTTTCTAGTGTCCTTCGTTTGGGAGAAAAATGCAAATGTACAAGACAGCTTTTCCTTGCCAATATCTCTCTTTTGCAAAGAGCTGCGCATTGGAAAATTCAGGGCTATGCCGTGTAGATGATGGCCTAACAGGAGGCTTTAAAATTTTCTTTCTAGTGTCCTTCGTTTGGGAGAAAAATGCAAAGGTACAAGACAGCTTTTCCTTGCCAATATCTCTCTTTTGCAAAGAGCTGCGCATTGGAAAATTCAGGGCTATGCCGTGTAGACGATGGCCTAACAGGAGGCTTTAAAATTTTCTTTCTAGTGTCCTTCGTTTGGGAGAAAAATGCAAAGGTACAAGACAGCTTTTCCTTGCCAATATCTCTCTTTTGCAAAGAGCTACGCATTGGAAAATTCAGGGCTATACCGTGTAGATATAGCACTAACAGGAGGCTTTAACATTTTCATTCTAGTGTCTTTCGTTTAAGAGAAAAATCCAATGGTAAAAGACAGCTTTTCCTTGCCAATATCTCTCTTTTGCAAAGAGCTGCGCATTGGAAAATTCAGGGCTATGCCGTGTAGATGATGGCCTAACAGGAGGCTTTAAAATTTTCTTTCTAGTGTCATTCGTTTGGGAGAAAAATGCAAAGGTACAAGACAGCTTTTCCTTGCCAATATCTCTCTTTTGCAAAGAGCTGCGCATTGGAAAATTCAGGGCTATGCCGTGTAGATGATGGCCTAACAGGAGGCTTTAAAATTTTCTTTCTTGTTTCCTTCGTTTGGGAGAAAAATGCAAAGGTACAAGACAGGTTTTCCTTGCCAATATCTCTCTTTTGCAAAGAGCTGCGCATTGGAAAATTCAGGGCTATGCCGTGTAGATGATGGCCTAACAGGAGGCTTTAAAATTTTCTTTCTAGTGTCCTTCGTTTGGGAGAAAAATGCAAAGGTACAAGACAGGTTTTCCTTGCCAATATCTCTCTTTTGCAAAGAGCTGCGCATTGGAAAATTCAGGGCTATGCCGTGTAGATGATGGCCTAACAGGAGGCTTTAAAATTTTCTTTCTAGTGTCCTTCGTTTGGGAGAAAAATGCAAAGGTACAAGACAGCTTTTCCTTGCCAATATCTCTCTTTTGCAAAGAGCTGCGCATTGGAAAATTCAGGGCTATGCCGTGTAGATGATGGCCTAACAGGAGGCTTTAAAATTTTCTTTCTAGTGTCCTTCGTTTGGAAGAAAAATGCAAAGGTACAAGACAGCTTTTCCTTGCCAATATCTCTCTTTTGCAAAGAGCTGCGCATTGGAAAATTCAGGGCTATGCCGTGTAGATGATGGCCTAACAGGAGGCTTTAAAATTTTCTTTCTAGTGTCCTTCGTTTGGGAGAAAAATGCAAAGGTACAAGACAGCTTTTCCTTGCCAATATCTCTCTTTTGCATAGAGCTGCGCATTGGAAAATTCAGGGCTATGCCGTGTAGATGATGGCCTAACAGGAGGCTTTAAAATTTTCTTTCTAGTGTCATTCGTTTGGGAGAAAAATGCAAAGGTACAAGACAGCTTTTCCTTGCCAATATCTCTCTTTTGCAAAGAGCTGCGCATTGGAAAATTCAGGGCTATGCCGTGTAGACGATGGCCTAACAGGAGGCTTTAAAATTTTCTTTCTAGTGTCCTTCGTTTGGGAGAAAAATGCAAAGGTACAAGACAGCTTTTCCTTGCCAATATCTCTCTTTTGCAAAGAGCTACGCATTGGAAAATTCAGGGCTATACCGTGTAGATATAGCACTAACAGGAGGCTTTAAAATTTTCATTCTAGTGTCCTTCGTTTGGGAGAAAAATGCAAAGGTACAAGACAGCTTTTCCTTGCCAATATCTCTCTTTTGCAAAGAGCTGCGCATTGGAAAATTCAGGGCTATGCCGTGTAGACGATGGCCTAACAGGAGGCTTTAAAATTTTCTTTCTAGTGTCCTTCGTTTGGGAGAAAAATGCAAAGGTACAAGACAGCTTTTCCTTGCCAATATCTCTCTTTTGCAAAGAGCTACGCATTGGAAAATTCAGGGCTATACCGTGTAGATATAGCACTAACAGGAGGCTTTAACATTTTCATTCTAGTGTCTTTCGTTTAAGAGAAAAATCCAATGGTAAAAGACAGCTTTTCCCAAACGAAGGACACTAGAAAGAAAATTTTAAAGCCTCCTGTTAGGCCATCATCTACACGGCATAGCCCTGAATTTTCCAATGCGCAGCTCTTTGCAAAAGAGAGATATTGGCAAGGAAAAGCTGTCTTGTACCTTTGCATTTTTCTCCCAAACGAAGGACACTAGAAAGAAAATTTTAAAGCCTCCTGTTAGGCCATCATCTACACGGCATAGCCCTGAATTTTCCAATGCGCAGCTCTTTGCAAAAGAGAGATATTGGCAAGGAAAAGCTGTCTTGTACCTTTGCATTTTTCTCCCAAACGAAGGACACTAGAAAGAAAATTTTAAAGCCTCCTGTTAGGCCATCATCTACACGGCATAGCCCTGAATTTTCCAATGCGCATCTCTTTGCAAAAGAGAGATATTGGCAAGGAAAAGCTGTCTTGTACCTTTGCATTTTTCTCCCAAACGAAGGACACTAGAAAGAAAATTTTAAAGCCTCCTGTTAGGCCATCATCTACACGGCATAGCACTGAATTTTCCAATGCGCAGCTCTTTGCAAAAGGGAGATATTGGCAAGGAAAAGCTGTCTTGTACCTTTGCATTTTTCTCCCAAACGAAGGACACTAGAAAGAAAATTTTAAAGCCTCCTGTTAGGCCATCATCTACACGGCATAGCCCTGAATTTTCCAATGCGCAGCTCTTTGCAAAAGAGAGATATTGGCAAGGAAAAGCTGTCTTGTACCATTGGATTTTTCTCCCAAACGAAGGACACTAGAATGAAAATTTTAAAGCCTCCTGTTAGTGCTATATCTACACGGTATAGCCCTGAATTTTCCAATGCGCAGCTCTTTGCAAAAGAGAGATATTGGCAAGGAAAAGCTGTCTTGTACCTTTGCATTTTTCTCGCAAACGAAGGACACTAGAAAGAAAATTTTAAAGCCTCCTGTTAGGCCATCATCTACACGGCATAGCCCTGAATTTTCCAATGCGCAGCTCTTTGCAAAAGAGAGATATTGGCAAGGAAAAGCTGTCTTGTACCTTTGCATTTTTCTCCCAAACGAAGGACACTAGAAAGAAAATTTTAAAGCCTCCTGTTAGGCCATCATCTACACGGCATAGCCCTGAATTTTCCAATGCGCAGCTCTTTGCAAAAGAGAGATATTGGCAAGGAAAAGCTGTCTTGTACCTTTGCATTTTTCTCCCAAACGAAGGACACTAGAAAGAAAATTTTAAAGCCTCCTGTTAGGCCATCATCTACACGGCATAGCCCTAAATTTTCCAATGCGCAGCTCTTTGCAAAAGAGAGATATTGGCAAGGAAAAGCTGTCTAGTACCATTGGATTTTTCTCCCAAACGAAGGACACTAGAATGAAAATTTTAAAGCCTCCTGTTAGTGCTATATCTACACGGTATAGCCCTGAATTTTCCAATGCGTAGCTCTTTGCAAAAGAGAGATATTGGCAAGGAAAAGCTGTCTTGTACCTTTGCATTTTTCTCCCAAACGAAGGACACTAGAAAGAAAATTTTAAAGCCTCCTGTTAGGCCATCATCTACACGGCATAGCCCTGAATTTTCCAATGCGCAGCTCTTTGCAAAAGAGAGATATTGGCAAGGAAAAGCTGTCTTGTACCTTTGCATTTTTCTCCCAAACGAAGGACACTAGAAAGAAAATTTTAAAGCCTCCTGTTAGGCCATCATCTACACGGCATAGCCCTGAATTTTCCAATGCGCAGCTCTTTGCAAAAGAGAGATATTGGCAAGGAAAAGCTCTCTTGTACCTTTGCATTTTTCTCCCAAACGAAGGACACTAGAAAGAAAATTTTAAAGCCTCCTGTTAGGCCATCATCTACACGGCATAGCCCTGAATTTTCCAATGCGCAGCTCTTTGCAAAAGAGAGATATTGGCAAGGAAAAGCTGTCTTGTACCATTGGATTTTTCTCCCAAACGAAGGACACTAGAATGAAAATTTTAAAGCCTCCTGTTAGTGCTATATCTACACGGTATAGCCCTGAATTTTCCAATGCGTAGCTCTTTGCAAAAGAGAGATATTGGCAAGGAAAAGCTGTCTTGTACCTTTGCATTTTTCTCCCAAACGAAGGACACTAGAAAGAAAATTTTAAAGCCTCCTGTTAGGCCATCATCTACACGGCATAGCCCTGAATTTTCCAATGCGCAGCTCTTTGCAAAAGAGAGATATTGGCAAGGAAAAGCTGTCTTGTACCTTTGCATTTTTCTCCCAAACGAAGGACACTAGAAAGAAAATTTTAAAGCCTCCTGTTAGGCCATCATCTACACGGCATAGCCCTGAATTTTCCAATGCGCAGCTCTTTGCAAAAGAGAGATATTGGCAAGGAAAAGCTGTCTTGTACCTTTGCATTTTTCTCCCAAACGAAGGACACTAGAAAGAAAATTTTAAAGCCTCCTGTTAGGCCATCATCTACACGGCATAGCCCTGAATTTTCCAATGCGCAGCTCTTTGCAAAAGAGAGATATTGGCAAGGAAAAGCTGTCTTGTACCTTTGCATTTTTCTCCCAAACGAAGGACACTAGAAAGAAAATTTTAAAGCCTCCTGTTAGGCCATCATCTACACGGCATAGCCCTGAATTTTCCAATGCGCAGCTCTTTGCAAAAGAGAGATATTGGCAAGGAAAAGCTGTCTTGTACCTTTGCATTTTTCTCCCAAACGAAGGACACTAGAAAGAAAATTTTAAAGCCTCCTGTTAGGCCATCATCTACACGGCATAGCCCTGAATTTTCCAATGCGCAGCTCTTTGCAAAAGAGAGATATTGGCAAGGAAAAGCTGTCTTGTACCATTGGATTTTTCTCCCAAACGAAGGACACTAGAATGAAAATTTTAAAGCCTCCTGTTAGTGCTATATCTACACGGTATAGCCCTGAATTTTCCAATGCGTAGCTCTTTGCAAAAGAGAGATATTGGCAAGGAAAAGCTGTCTTGTACCTTTGCATTTTTCTCGCAAACGAAGGACACTAGAAAGAAAATTTTAAAGCCTCCTGTTAGGCCATCATCTACACGGCATAGCCCTGAATTTTCCAATGCGCAGCTCTTTGCAAAAGAGAGATATTGGCAAGGAAAACCTGTCTTGTACCTTTGCATTTTTCTCCCAAACGAAGGACACTAGAAAGAAAATTTTAAAGCCTCCTGTTAGGCCATCATCTACACGGCATAGCCCTGAATTTTCCAATGCGCAGCTCTTTGCAAAAGAGAGATATTGGCAAGGAAAAGCTGTCTTGTACCTTTGCATTTTTCTCCCAAACGAAGGACACTAGAAAGAAAATTTTAAAGCCTCCTGTTAGGCCATCATCTACACGGCATAGCCCTGAATTTTCCAATGCGCAGCTCTTTGCAAAAGAGAGATATTGGCAAGGAAAAGCTGTCTTGTACCTTTGCATTTTTCTCCCAAACGAAGGACACTAGAAAGAAAATTTTAAAGCCTCCTGTTAGGCCATCATCTACACGGCATAGCCCTGAATTTTCCAATGCGCAGCTCTTTGCAAAAGAGAGATATTGGCAAGGAAAAGCTGTCTTGTACCATTGGATTTTTCTCCCAAACGAAGGACACTAGAATGAAAATTTTAAAGCCTCCTGTTAGTGCTATATCTACACGGTATAGCCCTGAATTTTCCAAAGCGTAGCTCTTTGCAAAAGAGAGATATTGGCAAGGAAAAGCTGTCTTGTACCTTTGCATTTTTCTCGCAAACGAAGGACACTAGAAAGAAAATTTTAAAGCCTCCTGTTAGGCCATCATCTACACGGCATAGCCCTGAATTTTCCAATGCGCAGCTCTTTGCAAAAGAGAGATATTGGCAAGGAAAAGCTGTCTTGTACCTTTGCATTTTTCTCCCAAACGAAGGACACTAGAAAGAAAATTTTAAAGCCTCCTGTTAGGCCATCATCTACACGGCATAGCCCTGAATTTTCCAATGCGCAGCTCTTTGCAAAAGAGAGATATTGGCAAGGAAAAGCTGTCTTGTACCTTTGCATTTTTCTCCCAAACGAAGGACACTAGAAAGAAAATTTTAAAGCCTCCTGTTAGGCCATCATCTACACGGCATAGCCCTGAATTTTCCAATGCGCAGCTCTTTGCAAAAGAGAGATATTGGCAAGGAAAAGCTGTCTTGTACCATTGGATTTTTCTCCCAAACGAAGGACACTAGAATGAAAATTTTAAAGCCTCCTGTTAGTGCTATATCTACACGGTATAGCCCTGAATTTTCCAATGCGTAGCTCTTTGCAAAAGAGAGATATTGGCAAGGAAAAGCTGTCTTGTACCTTTGCATTTTTCTCGCAAACGAAGGACACTAGAAAGAAAATTTTAAAGCCTCCTGTTAGGCCATCATCTACACGGCATAGCCCTGAATTTTCCAATGCGCAGCTCTTTGCAAAAGAGAGATATTGGCAAGGAAAAGCTGTCTTGTACCTTTGCATTTTTCTCCCAAACGAAGGACACTAGAAAGAAAATTTTAAAGCCTCCTGTTAGGCCATCATCTACACGGCATAGCCCTGAATTTTCCAATGCGCAGCTCTTTGCAAAAGAGAGATATTGGCAAGGAAAAGCTGTCTTGTACCTTTGCATTTTTCTCCCAAACGAAGGACACTAGAAAGAAAATTTTAAAGCCTCCTGTTAGGCCATCATCTACACGGCATAGCCCTGAATTTTCCAATGCGCAGCTCTTTGCAAAAGAGAGATATTGGCAAGGAAAAGCTGTCTTGTACCTTTGCATTTTTCTCCCAAACGAAGGACACTAGAAAGAAAATTTTAAAGCCTCCTGTTAGGCCATCATCTACACGGCATAGCCCTGAATTTTCCAATGCGCAGCTCTTTGCAAAAGAGAGATATTGGCAAGGAAAACCTGTCTTGTACCTTTGCATTTTTCTCCCAAACGAAGGACACTAGAAAGAAAATTTTAAAGCCTCCTGTTAGGCCATCATCTACACGGCATAGCCCTGAATTTTCCAATGCGCAGCTCTTTGCAAAAGAGAGATATTGGCAAGGAAAAGCTGTCTTGTACCTTTGCATTTTTCTCGCAAACGAAGGACACTAGAAAGAAAATTTTAAAGCCTCCTGTTAGGCCATCATCTACACGGCATAGCCCTGAATTTTCCAATGCGCAGCTCTTTGCAAAAGAGAGATATTGGCAAGGAAAAGCTGTCTTGTACCTTTGCATTTTTCTCCCAAACGAAGGACACTAGAAAGAAAATTTTAAAGCCTCCTGTTAGGCCATCATCTACACGGCATAGCCCTGAATTTTCCAATGCGCAGCTCTTTGCAAAAGAGAGATATTGGCAAGGAAAAGCTGTCTTGTACCTTTGCATTTTTCTCACAAACGAAGGACACTAGAAAGACAATTTTAAAGCCTCCTGTTAGGCCATCATCTACACGGCATAGCCCTGAATTTTCCAATGCGCAGCTCTTTGCAAAAGAGAGATATTGGCAAGGAAAAGCTGTCTTGTACCTTTGCATTTTTCTCCCAAACGAAGGACACTAGAAAGAAAATTTTAAAGCCTCCTGTTAGGCCATCATCTACACGGCATAGCCCTGAATTTTCCAATGCGCAGCTCTTTGCAAAAGAGAGATATTGGCAAGGAAAAGCTGTCTTGTACCATTGGATTTTTCTCCCAAACGAAGGACACTAGAATGAAAATTTTAAAGCCTCCTGTTAGTGCTATATATACTAGAGATGAGCGCCTGAAATTTTTCGGGTTTTGTGTTTTGGTTTTGGGTTCGGTTCCGCGGCCGTGTTTTGGGTTCGACCGCGTTTTGGCAAAACCTCACCGAATTTTTTTTGTCGGATTCGGGTGTGTTTTGGATTCGGGTGTTTTTTTCAAAAAACCCTAAAAAACAGCTTAAATCATAGAATTTGGGGGTCATTTTGATCCCATATTATTATTAACCTCAAAGACCATAATTTCCACTCATTTTCAGTCTATTCTGAATACCTCACACCTCACAATATTATTTTTAGTCCTAAAATTTGCACCGAGGTCGCTGGATGACTAAGCTAAGCGACCCTAGTGGCCGACACAAACACCTGGCCCTTCTAGGAGTGGCACTGCAGTGTCACGCAGGATGGCCCTTCCAAAAAACACTCCCCAAACAGCACATGACGCAAAGAAAAAAAGGTGCAATGAGGTAGCTGTGTGACTAAGCTCAGCGACCCAAGTGCCCGACACAAACACCTGGCCCATCTAGGAGTGGCACTGCAGTGTCACGCAGGATGTCCCTTCCATAAAACCCTCCCCAAACAGCACATGACGCAAAGAAAAAAAGAGGCGCAATGAGGTAGCTGTGTGAGTAAGATTAGCGACCCTAGTGGCCGACACAAACACCGGGCCCATCTAGGAGTGGCACTGCAGTGTCACGCAGGATGTCCCTTCCAAAAAACCCTCCCCAAACAGCACATGACGCAAAGAAAAATAAAAGAAAAAAGAGGTGCAAGATGGAATTGTCCTTGGGCCCTCCCACCCACCCTTATGTTGTATAAACAGGACATGCACACTTTAACCAACCCATCATTTCAGTGACAGGGTCTGCCACACGACTGTGACTGATATGACGGGTTGGTTTGGACCCCCACCAAAAAAGAAGCAATTAATCTCTCCTTGCACAAACTGGCTCTACAGAGGCAAGATGTCCACCTCATCATCATCCTCCGATATATCACCGTGTACATCCCCCTCCTCACAGATTATCAATTCGTCCCCACTGGAATCCACCATCTCAGCTCCCTGTGTACTTTGTGGAGGCAATTGCTGCTGGTCAATGTCTCCGCGGAGGAATTGATTATAATTCATTTTAATGAACATCATCTTCTCCACATTTTCTGGATGTAACCTCGTACGCCGATTGCTGACAAGGTGAGCGGCGGCACTAAACACTCTTTCGGAGTACACACTTGTGGGAGGGCAACTTAGGTAGAATAAAGCCAGTTTGTGCAAGGGCCTCCAAATTGCCTCTTTTTCCTGCCAGTATAAGTACGGACTGTGTGACGTGCCTACTTGGATGCGGTCACTCATATAATCCTCCACCATTCTTTCAATGTTGAGAGAATCATATGCAGTGACAGTAGACGACATGTCCGTAATCGTTGTCAGGTCCTTCAGTCCGGACCAGATGTCAGCATCAGCAGTCGCTCCAGACTGCCCTGCATCACCGCCAGCGGGTGGGCTCGGAATTCTGAGCCTTTTCCTCGCACCCCCAGTTGCGGGAGAATGTGAAGGAGGAGATGTTGACAGGTCGCGTTCCGCTTGACTTGACAATTTTGTCACCAGCAGGTCTTTGCACCCCAGCAGACTTGTGTCTGCCGGAAAGAGAGATCCAAGGTAGGTTTTAAATCTAGGATCGAGCACGGTGGCCAAAATGTAGTGCTCTGATTTCAACAGATTGACCACCCGTGAATCCTTGTTAAGCGAATTAAGGGCTGCATCCACAAGTCCCACATGCCTAGCGGAATCGCTCCCTTTTAGCTCCTTCTTCAATGCCTCCAGCTTCTTCTGCAAAAGCCTGATGAGGGGAATGACCTGACTCAGGCTGGCAGTGTCTGAACTGACTTCACGTGTGGCAAGTTCAAAGGGCATCAGAACCTTGCACAACGTTGAAATCATTCTCCACTGCACTTGAGACAGGTGCATTCCACCTCCTATATCGTGCTCAATTGTATAGGCTTGAATGGCCTTTTGCTGCTCCTCCAACCTCTGAAGCATATAGAGGGTTGAATTCCACCTCGTTACCACTTCTTGCTTCAGATGATGGCAGGGCAGGTTCAGTAGTTTTTGGTGGTGCTCCAGTCTTCTGTACGTGGTGCCTGTACGCCGAAAGTGTCCCGCAATTTTTCTGGCCACCGACAGCATCTCTTGCACGCCCCTGTCGTTTTTTAAAAAATTCTGCACCACCAAATTCAAGGTATGTGCAAAACATGGGACGTGCTGGAATTTGCCCATATTTAATGCACACACAATATTGCTGGCGTTGTCCGATGCCACAAATCCACAGGAGAGTCCAATTGGGGTAAGCCATTCTGCGATGATCTTCCTCAGTTGCCGTAAGAGGTTTTCAGCTGTGTGCGTATTCTGGAAAGCGGTGATACAAAGCGTAGCCTGCCTAGGAAAGAGTTGGCATTTGCGAGATGCTGCTACTGGTGCCGCCGCTGCTGTTCTTGCGGCGGGAGTCCATACACCTACCCAGTGGGCTGTCACAGTCATATAGTCCTGACCCTGCCCTGCTCCACTTGTCCACATGTCCGTGGTTAAGTGGACATTGGGTACAACTGCATTTTTTAGGACACAGGTGAGTCTTTTTCTGACGTCCGTGTACATTCTCGGTATCGCCTGCCTACAGAAGTGGAACCTAGATGGTATTTGGTAACGGGGGCACACTGCCTCAATAAATTGTCTAGTTCCCTGTGAACTAACGGCGGATACCGGACGCACGTCTAACACCAACATAGTTGTCAAGGACTCAGTTATCCGCTTTGCAACAGGATGACTGCTGTGATATTTCATCTTCCTCGCAAAGGACTGTTGGACAGTCAATTGCTTACTGGAAGTAGTACAAGTGGGCTTACGACTTCCCCTCTGGGATGACCATCGACTCCCAGCAGCAACAACAGCAGCGCCAGCAGCAGTAGGCGTTACACGCAAGGATGCATCGGAGGAATCCCAGGCAGGAGAGGACTCGTCAGAATTGCCAGTGACATGGCCTGCAGGACTATTGGCATTCCTGGGGAAGGAGGAAATTGACACTGAGGGAGTTGGTGGGGTGGTTTGTGTGAGCTTGGTTACAAGAGGAAGGGATTTACTGGTCAGTGGACTGCTTCCGCTGTCGGCCCAAGTTTTTGAACTTGTCACTGACTTATTATGAATGCGCTGCAGGTGACGTATAAGGGAGGATGTTCCGAGGTGGTTAACGTCCTTACCCCTACTTATTACAGCTTGACAAAGGGAACACACGGCTTGACACCTGTTGTCCGCATTTCTGGTGAAATACTTCCACACCGAAGAGCTGATTTTTTTGGTATTTTCACCAGGCATGTCAACGGCCCTATTCCTCCCACGGACAACAGGTGTCTCCCCGGGTGCCTGACTTAAACAAACCACCTCACCATCAGAATCCTCCTGGTCAATTTCCTCCCCAGCGCCAGCAACACCCATATCCTCCTCATCCTGGTGTACTTCAACACTGACATCTTCAATCTGACTATCAGGAACTGGACTGCGGGTGCTCCTTCCAGCACTTGCAGGGGGCGTGCAAATGGTGGAAGGCGCATGCTCTTCACGTCCAGTGTTGGGAAGGTCAGGCATCGCAACCGACACAATTGGACTCTCCTTGTGGATTTGGGATTTCGAAGAACGCACAGTTCTTTGCGGTGCTACTGCTTTTGCCAGCTTGAGTCTTTTCATTTTTCTAGCGAGAGGCTGAGTGCCTCCATCCTCATGTGAAGCTGAACCACTAGCCATGAACATAGGCCAGGGCCTCAGCCGTTCCTTGCCACTCCGTGTGGTAAATGGCATATTGGCAAGTTTACGCTTCTCCTCCGACAATTTTATTTTAGGTTTTGGAGTCCTTTTTTTACTGATATTTGGTGTTTTGGATTTGACATGCTCTGTACTATGACATTGGGCATCGGCCTTGGCAGACGATGTTGCTGGCATTTCATCGTCTCGGCCATGACTAGTGGCAGCAGCTTCAGCACGAGGTGGAAGTGGATCTTGATCTTTCCCTAATTTTGGAACCTCAACATTTTTGTTCTCCATATTTTAATAGGCACAACTAAAAGGCACCTCAGGTAAACAATGGAGATGGATGGATACTAGTATACAATTATGGATGGACTGCCGAGTGCCGACACAGAGGTAGCTACAGCCGTGGACTACCGTACTGTACTGTGTCTGCTGCTAATATAGACTGGTTGATAAAGAGATGTAGTAGTAGTATGTATGTATAAAGAAGAAAGAAAAAAAAACCACGGGTAGGTGGTATACAATTATGGACGGACTGCCGAGTGCGAACACAGAGGTAGCTACAGCCGTGGACTACCGTACTGTACTGTGTCTGCTGCTAATATAGACTGGTTGATAAAGAGATGTAGTAGTAGTATGTATGTATAAAGAAGAAAGAAAAAAAAACCACGGGTAGGTGGTATACAATTATGGACGGACTGCCCAGTGCCGACACAGAGGTAGCTACAGCCGTGGACTACCGTACTGTACTGTGTCTGCTGCTAATATAGACTGGTTGATAAAGAGATGTAGTAGTAGTATGTATGTATAAAGAAGAAAGAAAAAAAAACCACGGGTAGGTGGTATACAATTATGGACGGACTGCCGAGTGCCGACACAGAGGTAGCTACAGCCGTGGACTACCGTACTGTACTGTGTCTGCTGCTAATATAGACTGGTTGATAAAGAGATGTAGTAGTAGTATGTATGTATAAAGAAGAAAGAAAAAAAAACCATGGGTAGGTGGTATACAATTATGGACGGACTGCCCAGTGCCGACACAGAGGTAGCTACAGCCGTGGACTACCGTACTGTACTGTGTCTGCTGCTAATATAGACTGGTTGATAAAGAGATGTAGTAGTAGTATGTATGTATAAAGAAGAAAGAAAAAAAAACCACGGGTAGGTGGTATACAATTATGGACGGACTGCCGAGTGCCGACACAGAGGTAGCTACAGCCGTGGACTACCGTACTGTACTGTGTCTGCTGCTAATATAGACTGGTTGATAAAGAGATGTAGTAGTAGTATGTATGTATAAAGAAGAAAGAAAAAAAAACCACGGGTAGGTGGTATACAATTATGGACGGACTGCCCAGTGCCGACACAGAGGTAGCTACAGCCGTGGACTACCGTACTGTACTGTGTCTGCTGCTAATATAGACTGGTTGATAAAGAGATGTAGTAGTAGTATGTATGTATAAAGAAGAAAGAAAAAAAAACCATGGGTAGGTGGTATACAATTATGGACGGACTGCCCAGTGCCGACACAGAGGTAGCTACAGCCGTGGACTACCGTACTGTACTGTGTCTGCTGCTAATATAGACTGGTTGATAAAGAGATGTAGTAGTAGTAGCATGTATGTATAATATAAAGAAGAAAGAAAAAAAAACCACGGGTAGGTGGTATACAATTATGGACGGACTGCCCAGTGCCGACACTGAGGTAGCTACAGCCGTGGACTACCGTACTGTACTGTGTCTGCTGCTAATATAGACTGGTTGATAAAGAGATGTAGTAGTAGTATGTATGTATAAAGAAGAAAGAAAAAAAAACCACGGGTAGGTGGTATACAATTATGGACGGACTGCCCAGTGCCGACACAGAGGTAGCTACAGCCGTGGACTACCGTACTGTACTGTGTCTGCTGCTAATATAGACTGGTTGATAAAGAGATGTAGTAGTAGTATGTATGTATAAAGAAGAAAGAAAAAAAAACCACGGGTAGGTGGTATACAATTATGGACGGACTGCCGAGTGCCGACACAGAGGTAGCTACAGCCGTGAACTACCGTACTGTGTCTGCTGCGACTGGATGATAAATAATTATATAAAAAATATATATATATCACTACTGCAGCCGGACAGGTATATATTATATAATGACGGACCTGCTGGACACTGTCTGTCAGCAGAATGAGTTTTTTATAGAATAAAAAAAAAAAACACCACACAAGTGAAGTCACACGACGAGTGTTTAACTTTTTCAGGCAATCACAATATAGTATTCTATACTACTAACTATACTGGTGGTCAGTGTGGTCAGGTGGTCACTGGTCAGTCACACTGGCAGTGGCACTCCTGCAGCAAAAGTGTGCACTGTTTAATTTTAATAATAATATGTACTCCTGGCTCCTGCTATAACCTATAACTGGCACTGCAGTGCTCCCCAGTCTCCCCCACAATTATAAGATGTGTGAGCTGAGCACAGTCAGATACGAGTGTTTAACTTTTTCAGGCAATCACAATATAGTATACTATACTACTAACTATACTGGTGGTCAGTGTGGTCAGGTCACTGGTCAGTCACACTGGCAGTGGCACTCCTGCAGCAAAAGTGTGCACTGTTTAATTTTAATAATAATATGTACTCCTGGCTCCTGCTATAACCTATAACTGGCACTGCAGTGCTCCCCAGTCTCCCCCACAATTATAAGATGTGTGAGCTGAGCACAGTCAGATATATACATAGATGATGCAGCACACTGGGCTGAGCAGTGCACACAGATATGGTATGTGACTGAGTCACTGTGTATCGTTTTTTTCAGGCAGAGAACGGATATATTAAATAAAACTGCACTGTCTGGTGTTCACTGTGGTCAGTCACTAGTAAACTCTGCACTCTCTACAGTTCTACAGTACTCCTAAGCTCCAGTAAATCAGGTCAATCTCTCTCTCTCTTCTAATCTAAATGGAGAGGACGCCAGCCACGTCCTCTCCCTATCAATCTCAATGCACGTGTGAAAATGGCGGCGACGCGCGGCTCCTTATATAGAATCCGAGTCTCGCGAGAATCCGACAGCGTCATGATGACGTTCGGGCGCGCTCGGGTTAACCGAGCAAGGCGGGAAGATCCGAGTCGCTCGGACCCGTGAAAAAAAACATGAAGTTCGTGCGGGTTCGGATTCAGAGAAACCGAACCCGCTCATCTCTAATATCTACACGGTATAGCCCTGAATTTTCCAATGCGTAGCTCTTTGCAAAAGAGAAATATTGGCAAGGAAAAGCTGTCTTGTACCTTTGCATTTTTCTCGCAAACGAAGGACACTAGAAAGAAAATTTTAAAGCCTCCTGTTAGGCCATCATTTACACGGCATAGCCCTGAATTTTCCAATGCGCAGCTCTTTGCAAAAGAGAGATATTGGCAAGGAAAAGCTGTCTTGTACCTTTGCATTTTTCTCCCAAACGAAGGACACTAGAAAGAAAATTTTAAAGCCTCCTGTTAGGCCATCATCTACATTGCTGTACTCTGCTGCACATGTAAGTGCAAGAGATCCTGAAGCACTCACTCATCATGGGAAAGTACCAATGTGTTTCTTCGTTGGTTGATGGAAGAAACATTTTACAAAAACTCTCCAGATTATTGACTTTTTAAAGTTTTTCTAGGAAACGTTTTAGATGAATGCTTATTAGCCTTTGTCAGTATGGACTTTTGCAAAGTGTCTCTGTGGCGCAATCAGTTAGTGTGCACGGCTATTAACCAAAAGGTTGGTGGTTCAATCCCACCCAGGGACGTAATCGACCTTGTTATCAGATTTTGGTGATCTTTAAGTAGACAAGTCAAAATTTCAAACGCCCTGTTCTGGTGTAGGGTACCTGGCCTTCTCTGATGTAATCAGAGTTAGATTTGATTCAGTGATTTTATAAAAACAGCTAGGAAGCACAATTTAGCAGTGGGTTGCAGAGGAAAAGAAATATGCTGGCAAAAAAAATCCAATTGAGTGATTAAACAGCTCTTAATTTTCTGGCTTTATTTTTATGCTAACAAATTTGTTCTCTGAAAAGTGTCCACAAAGCCAAGTCTCTGATTAACACCTTTGTAAGGATGGTTTTTCACCTATTATAAAATTAAACTTGCTTCATTGGAAAGGCAGCAAGATGCATCCTCATGTCAATGTCTACTGAAATAATACGGGTTGATACCAGGAAACATTAATGCCACTGCATCCTTGCTGATTTCTCATGTGGAAGTCTGTTTAATGTGAAAACAAGGTGATATCTAATTAGCACACAGGTAAGGAATTAAGAAAATCTTTATTTAAGGGTGAAGATGTTTCTCACAAAATCGTTGCCCCAATGCATCATTGAAATTCAAGCTGGAAAGATGATTTTAATATATCACTTGTACATTTTGTATTGCTCTTCTGGTGACAATGTAGTTTGTTTTTGTCAATTACCATTTTAATAATAGGGTAAAGAAAATTAAGTGGCTTTTTAAAAGAAAACAATACTTTCAATATACTATTAAAACAAATTAAAATGGTAAAAGTTATTGTACTTTAATGAAAAATAAAAGAGCAAAAATATCAATCCCAGTTTTGGATTACTTTAATTAACAAAAAAAAATGCATATAGCAGAGGATAGTTTTAATCTGCCTACCTCTGGGTTATGGGCCCAGCATGCTTCCATTGCAGTACTCTGCTGCACATGTAAGTGCAAGAGATCCTGAAGCACTCACTCATCATGGGAAAGTACCAATGTGTTTCTTCGTTGGTGGATGGAAGAAACATCTTACAAAAACTCTCCAGATTACTGACTTTTTAAAGTTTTTCTAGGAAACGTTTTAGATGAATGCTTATTAGCCTTTGTCAGTATCCTCTTTTGCAAAGTGTCTCTGTGGTGCAATCAGTTAGTGTGTTTGGCTACTAACCAAAAGGTTGGTGGTTCAATCCCACCCAGGGATGTAAGTGACCTTGTGATCAGGTTTTGGTGATCTTTAAGTGGACAAGTCAAAATTTCAAACCCCCTCTTATGATGTAGGGTACCTGGCCTTCTCTGATGTAATCAGAGTTAGATTTGATTAAGTGATTTTATAAAAAACAGCTAGGAAGCACAATTTAGCAGTGGGTTGCAGAGAAAAAAAATATGCTGGCAGAAAAATCCAATTGAGTGATTAAACAGCTCTTCATTTTCTGGCTTTATTTTTATGCTAACAAATTTGTTCTCTGAAAAGTGTCCACAAAGCCAAGTCTCTGATGAACACCTATGTAAGGATGTTTTTTCACCTATTACTAAATTAAACTTGCTTCATTGGAAAGGCAGCAAGATGCATCCTCATTTCAATTTCTACTGAAATAATACAGGTTGACACCAGGAAACATTAACGCCACTGCATCCTTGCTGCTTTCTCAAGTAGAAGTCTGTTTAATGTGAAAACAAGGTGATATCTAATTAGCACACAGGTAAGGAATTCAGAAAATCTTTATTTAAGGGTGAAGATGTTTCTCACAAAATCGTTGCCCCAATGCATCATTGAAATTCAAGCTGGAAAGATGATTTTAATATATCACTTGTACATTTTGTATTGCTCTTCTGGTGACAATGTAGTTTGTTTTTGTCAATTACCATTTTAATAATAGGGTAAAGAAAATTAAGTGGATTTTTGAAAGAAAACAATACTGTCAATATACTATTAAAACAAATTAAAATGGTAAAAGTTATTGTACTTTAAGTAAACATAAAATAGCTAACATATCAATCCCAGTTTTGGATTACTTTAATTAACAAAAAAAATGCATATAGCAGAGGATAGTTTCAATCTGCCTACCTCTGGGTAATGGGCCCAGCATGCTTCCATTGCAGTACTCTGCTGCACATGTAAGTGCAAGAGATCCTGAAGCACTCACTCATCATGGGAAAGTACCAATGTGTTTCTTCGTTGGTTGATTTAAGAAAATTCTTACAAAAACTCTCCAGATTATTGACTTTTTAAAGTTTTTCTAGGAAACGTTCTAGATGAATGCTTATTAGCCTTTGTCAGGATGTACTTTTTGCAAAGTGTCTCTGTGGCGCAATCGGTTAGTGTGTCTGGCTACTAACCAAAAGGTTGGTGGTTCAATCCCACCCAGGGACATAATTGACCTTGTGATCAGGTTTTGGTGATCTTTAAGTAGACAAGTCAAAATTTCAAACCCCATTTTATGGTGTAGGGTACCTGGCCTTCTCTGATGTAATCAGAGTTAGATTTGATTCAGTGATTTTATAAAAAAACAGCTAGGAAGCACAATTTAGCAATGGGTTGCAGAGAAAAAAAATATGCTGGCAGAAAAATCCAATTGAGTGATTAAACAGCTCTTCATTTTCTGCCTTTATTTTTATGCTAACAAATTTGTTCTCTAAAAGTGTCCACAAAGCCAAGTCTCTGATTAACACCTTTGTAGGGATGGTTTTTCACCTATAACTAAATTAAACTTGCTTCATTGGAAAGGCAGCAAGATGCATCCTCATTTCAATGTCTACTGAAATAATACAGGTTGACACCAGGAAACATAAAACGCCACTGCATCCTTGCTGCTTTCTCATGTAGAAGTCTGTTTAATGTGAAAACAAGGTGATATCTAATTAGCACACAGGTAAGGAATTAAGAAAATCTTTATTTAAGGGTGAAGATGTTTCTCACAAAATCGTTGCCCCAATGCATCATTGAAATTCAAGCTGGAAAGATGATTTTAATATATCACTTGTACATTTTGTATTGCTCTTCTGGTGACAATGTAGTTTGTTTTTGTCAATTACCCTTTTAATAATAGGGTAAAGAAAATTAAGTGGATTTTTTAAAGAAAACTATACTGTCAATACACTATTAAAACAAATTAAAATGGTAAAAGTTATTGTACTTTAAGTAAAAATAAAAGAGCTAAAATATCAATCCCAGTTTTGGATTACTTTAATAAAAAAAAAATGCATATAGCAGAGGATAGTTTTAATCTGCCTACCTCTGGGTTATGGGCCCAGCATGCTTCCATTGCAGTACTCTGCTGCACATGTAAGTGCAAGAGATCCTGAAGCACTCACTCATCATGGGAAAGTACCAATGTGTTTCTTCGTTGGTTGATCTAAGAAACATCTTACAAAAACTCTCCAGATTATTGACTTTTTAAAGTTTTTCTAGGAAACGTTCTAGATGAATGCTTATTAGCCTTTGTCAGTATCCACTTTTGCAAAGTGTCTCTGTGGTGCAATCAGTTAGTGTGTTTGGCTACTAACCAAAAGGTTGGTGGTTTAATCCCACCCAGGGACGTAATTGACCTTGTTATCAGATTTTGGTGATCTTTAAGTAGACAAGTCAAAATTTCAAACCCCCTCTTATGGTGTAGAGTACCTGGCCTTCTCTGATGTAATCAGAGTTAGATTTGATTCAGTGATTTTATAAAAACAGCTAGGAAGCACAATTTAGCAGTGAGTTGCAGAGAAAAAGAAATATGCTGGCAAAAAAATCCAATTGAGTGATTAAACAGCTCTTAATTTTCTGGCTTTATTTTTATGCTAACAAATTTGTTCTCTGAAAAGTGTCGACAAAGCCAAGTCTCTGATTAACACCTTTGTAGGGATGGTTTTTCACCTATTACTAAATTAAACTTGCTTCATTGGAAAGGCAGCAAGATGCATCCTCATTTCAATGTCTACTGAAATAATACGGGTTGATACCAGGAAACATTAATGCCACTGCATCCTTGCTGATTTCTCATGTGGAAGTCTGTTTAATGTGAAAACAAGGTGATATCTAATTAGCACACAGGTAAGGAATTAAGAAAATCTTTATTTAAGGGTGAAGATGTTTCTCACAAAATCGTTGCCCCAATGCATCATTGAAATTCAAGCTGGAAAGATGATTTTAATATATCACTTGTACATTTTGTATTGCTCTTCTGGTGACAATGTAGTTTGTTTTTGTCAATTACCATTTTAATAATAGGGTAAAGAAAATTAAGTGGCTTTTTAAAAGAAAACAATACTTTCAATATACTATTAAAACAAATTAAAATGGTAAAAGTTATTGTACTTTAATGAAAAATAAAAGAGCAAAAATATCAATCCCAGTTTTGGATTACTTTAATTAACAAAAAAAATGCATATAGCAGAGGATAGTTTTAATCTGCCTACCTCTGGGTTATGGGCCCAGCATGCTTCCATTGCAGTACTCTGCTGCACATGTAAGTGCAAGAGATCCTGAAGCACTCACTCATCATGGGAAAGTACCAATGTGTTTCTTCGTTGGTGGATGGAAGAAACATCTTACAAAAACTCTCCAGATTACTGACTTTTTAAAGTTTTTCTAGGAAACGTTTTAGATGAATGCTTATTAGCCTTTGTCAGTATCCACTTTTGCAAAGTGTCTCTGTGGTGCAATCAGTTAGTGTGTTTGGCTACTAACCAAAAGGTTGGTGGTTCAATCCCACCCAGGGATGTAAGTGACCTTGTGACCAGGTTTTGGTGATCTTTAAGTGGACAAGTCAAAATTTCAAACCCCCTGTTATGATGTAGGGTACCTGGCCTTCTCTGATGTAATTAGATTTGATTAAGTGATTTTATAAAAAACAGCTAGGAAGCACAATTTAGCAGTCGGTTGCAGAGAAAAAAAATATGCTGGCAGAAAAATCCAATTGAGTGATTAAACAGCTCTTCATTTTCTGGCTTTATTTTTATGCTAACAAATTTGTTCTCTGAAAAGTGTCCACAAAGCCAAGTCTCTGATGAACACCTATGTAAGGATGGTTTTTCACCTATTACTAAATTAAACTTGCTTCATTGGAAAGGCAGCAAGATGCATCCTCATTTCAATGTCTACTGAAATAATACAGGTTGACACCAGGAAACATTAACGCCAATGCATCCTTGCTGCTTTCTCATGTGGAAGTCTGTTTAATGTGAAAACAAGGTGATATCTAATTAGCACACAGGTAAGGAATTAAGAAAATCTTTATTTAAGGGTGAAGATGTTTCTCACAAAATCGTTGCCCCAATGCATCATTGAAATTCAAGCTGGAAAGATGATTTTAATATATCACTTGTACATTTTGTATTGCTCTTCTGGTGACAATGTAGTTTGTTTTTGTCAATTACCATTTTAATAATAGGGTAAAGAAAATTAAGTGGATTTTTGAAAGAAAACAATACTGTCAATATACTATTAAAACAAATTAAAATGGTAAAAGTTATTGTACTTTAAGTAAACATAAAATAGCTAACATATCAATCCCAGTTTTGGATTACTTTAATTAACAAAAAAAATGCATATAGCAGAGGATAGTTTCAATCTGCCTACCTCTGGGTAATGGGCCCAGCATGCTTCCATTGCAGTACTCTGCTGCACATGTAAGTGCAAGAGATCCTGAAGCACTCACTCATCATGGGAAAGTACCAATGTGTTTCTTCGTTGGTTGATTTAAGAAAATTCTTACAAAAACTCTCCAGATTATTGACTTTTTAAAGTTTTTCTAGGAAACGTTCTAGATGAATGCTTATTAGCCTTTGTCAGTATGTAATTTTTGCAAAGTGTCTCTGTGGCGCAATCGGTTAGTGTGTCTGGCTACTAACCAAAAGGTTGGTGGTTCAATCCCACCCAGGGACATAATTGACCTTGTGATCAGGTTTTGGTGATCTTTAAGTAGACAAGTCAAAATTTCAAACCCCATTTTATGGTGTAGGGTACCTGGCCTTCTCTGATGTAATCAGAGTTAGATTTGATTCAGTGATTTTATAAAAAACAGCTAGGAAGCACAATTTAGCAATGGATTGCAGAGAAAAAAAATATGCTGGCAGAAAAATCCAATTGAGTGATTAAACAGCTCTTCATTTTCTGCCTTTATTTTTATGCTAACAAATTTGTTCTCTAAAAGTGTCCACAAAGCCAAGTCTCTGATTAACACCTTTGTAGGGATGGTTTTTCACCTATAACTAAATTAAACTTGCTTCATTGGAAAGGCAGCAAGATGCATCCTCATTTCAATGTCTACTGAAATAATACAGGTTGACACCAGGAAACATTAACGCCACTGCATCCTTGCTGCTTTCTCATGTAGAAGTCTGTTTAATGTGAAAACAAGGTGATATCTAATTAGCACACAGGTAAGGAATTAAGAAAATCTTTATTTAAGGGTGAAGATGTTTCTCACAAAATCGTTGCCCCAATGCATCATTGAAATTCAAGCTGGAAAGATGATTTTAATATATCACTTGTACATTTTGTATTGCTCTTCTGGTGACAATGTAGTTTGTTTTTGTCAATTACCCTTTTAATAATAGGGTAAAGAAAATTAAGTGGATTTTTTTAAGAAAACTATACTGTCAATACACTATTAAAACAAATTAAAATGGTAAAAGTTATTGTACTTTAAGTAAAAATAAAAGAGCTAAAATATCAATCCCAGTTTTGGATTACTTTAATAAAAAAAAATGCATATAGCAGAGGATAGTTTTAATCTGCCTACCTCTGGGTTATGGGCCCAGCATGCTTCCATTGCAGTACTCTGCTGCACATGTAAGTGCAAGAGATCCTGAAGCACTCACTCATCATGGGAAAGTACCAATGTGTTTCTTCGTTGGTTGATCTAAGAAACATCTTACAAAAACTCTCCAGATTATTGACTTTTTAAAGTTTTTCTAGGAAACGTTCTAGATGAATGCTTATTAGCCTTTGTCAGTATCCACTTTTGCAAAGTGTCTCTGTGGTGCAATCAGTTAGTGTGTTTGGCTACTAACCAAAAGGTTGGTGGTTCAATCCCACCCAGGGACATAATTGACCTTGTGATCAGGTTTTGGTGATCTTTAAGTAGACAAGTCAAAATTTCAAACCCCCTTTTATGTTGTAGGGTACCTGGCCTTCTCTGATGTAATCAGAGTTAGATTTGATTCAGTGATTTTATAAAAAACAGCTAGGAAGCACAATTTAGCAGTGGGTTGCAGAGAAAAAGAAATATGCTGGCAAAAAAAAACCAATTGAGTGATTAAACAGCTCTTAATTTTATGGCTTTATTTTTATGCTAACAAATTTGTTCTCTGAAAAGTGTCCACAAAGCCAAGTCTCTGATTAACACCTTTGTATGGATGGTTTTTAACCTATTACTAAATTAAACTTGCTTCATTGGAAAGGCAGCAAGATGCATCCTCATTTCAATGTCTACTGAAATAATACAGGTTGACACCAGGAAACATTAACGCCACTGCATCCTTGCTGCTTTCTCATGTGGAAGTCTGTTTAATGTGAAAACAAGGTGATATCTAATTAGCACACAGGTAAGGAATTAAGAAAATCTTTATTTAAGGGTGAAAATGTTTCTCACAAAATCGTTGCCCCAATGCATCATTGAAATTCAAGCTGGAAAGATGATTTTAATATATCACTTGTACATTTTGTATTGCTCTTCTGGTGACAATGTAGTTTGTTTTTGTCAATTACCATTTTAATAATAGGGTAAAGAAAATTAAGTGGATTTTTGAAAGAAAACTATACTGTCAATATACTATTAAAACAAATTAAAATGGTAAAAGTTATTGTACTTTAAGTAAAAATAAAAGAGCAAAAATATCAATCCCAGTTTTGATTACTTAAATTAACAAAAAAAAATGCATATAGCAAAGGATAGTTTCAATCTGCCTACCTCTGGGTTATGGGCCCAGCATGCTTCCATTGCAGTACTCTGCTGCACATGTAAGTGCAAGAGATCCTGAAGCACTCACTCATCATGGGAAAGTACCAATGTGTTTCTTCATTGGTTGATGGAAGAAACATCTTACAAAAACTCTCCAGATTATTGACTCTTTAAAGATTTTCTAGGATACGTTCTAGATGTATGCTTATTAGACTTTGTCAGTATGGACTTTTTGCAAAGTGTCTCTGTGGCGCAATCGGTTAGTATGTCCGGCTACTATCAAAAAGGTTGGTGGTTCAATCCCAACCAGGGACATAATTGACCTTGTTATCAGATTTTGGTGATCTTTAAGTAGACAAGTCAAAATTTCAAACCCCCTGTTATGGTGTAGGGTACCTGGCCTTCTCTGATGTAATCAGAGTTAGATTTGATTCAGTGATTTTATAAAAACAGCTAGGAAGCACAATTTAGCAGTGGGTTGCAGAGAAAAAGAAATATGCTGGCAAAAAAAATCCAATTGAGTGATTAAACAGCTCTTCATTTTCTAGCTTTATTTTTATGCTAACAAATTTGTTCTTTGAAAAGTGTCCACAAAGCCAAGTCTCTGATTAACACCTTTGTAGGGATGGTTTTTCACCTATTACTAAATTAAACTTGCTTCATTGGAAAGGCAGCAAGATGCATCCTCATTTCAATGTCTACTGAAATAATACAGGTTGACACCAGGAAACATTAACGCCACTGTATCCTTGCTGCTTTCTCATGTGGAAGTCTGTTTAATGTGAAAACAAGGTGATATCTAATTAGCACACAGGTAAGGAATTAAGAAAATCTTTATTTAAGGGTGAAGATGTTTCTCACAAAATCGTTGCCCCAATGCATCATTGAAATTCAAGCTGGAAAGATGATTTTAATATATCACTTGTACATTTTGTATTGCTCTTCTGGTGACAATGTAGTTTGTTTTTGTCAATTACCATTTTAATAATAGGGTAAAGAAAATTAAGTGGATTTTTGAAAGAAAACAATACTGTCAATATACTATTAAAACAAATTAAAATGGTAAAAGTTATTGTACTTTAAGTAAAAATAAAAGAGCCAAAATATCAATCCCAGTTTTGGATTACTTTAACAAAAAAAAATGCATATAGCAGAGGATAGTTTCAATCTGCCTACCGTTGGGTTATGGGCCCAGCATGCTTCCATTGCTGTACTCTGCTGCACATGTAAGTGCAAGAGATCCTGAAGCACTCACTCATCATGGGAAAGTACCAATGTGTTTCTTCGTTGGTTGATGGAAGAAACATCTTACAAAAACTCTCCAGATTATTGACTTTTTAAAGTTTTTCTAGGAAACGTTTTAGATGAATGCTTATTAGCCTTTGTCAGTATGGACTTTTGCAAAGTGTCTCTGTGGCGCAATCAGTTAGTGTGCATGGCTATTAACCAAAAGGTTGGTGGTTCAATCCCACCCAGGGACGTATTTGACCTTGTTATCAGATTTTGGTGATCTTTAAGTAGACAAGTCAAAATTTCAAACCCCCTGTTCTGGTGTAGGGTACGTGGCCTTCTGATGGAGTTAGATTTGATTCAGTGATTTTAGAAAAACAGCTAGGAAGCACAATTTAGCAGTGGGTTGCAGAGAAAAAGAAATATGCTGGCAAAAAAAATCCAATTGAGTGATTAAACAGCTCTTAATTTTCTGGCTTTATTTTTATGCTAACAAATTTGTTCTCTGAAAAGTGTCCACAAAGCCAAGTCTCTGATTAACACCTTTGTAAGGATGGTTTTTAACCTATTACTAAATTAAACTTGCTTCATTGGAAAGGCAGCAAGATGCATCCTCATTTCAATGTCTACTGAAATAATACAGGTTGACACCAGGAAACATTAACGCCACTGCATCCTTGCTGCTTTCTCATGTGGAAGTCTGTTTAATGTGAAAACAAGGTGATATCTAATTAGCACACAGGTAAGGAATTAAGAAAATCTTTATTTAAGGGTGAAAATGTTTCTCACAAAATCGTTGCCCCAATGCATCATTGAAATTCAAGCTGGAAAGATGATTTTAATATATCACTTTTACATTTTGTATTGCTCTTCTGGTGACAATGTAGTTTGTTTTTGTCAATTACCATTTTAATAATAGGGTAAAAAAAATTAAGTGGATTTTTGAAAGAAAACAATACTGTCAATATACTATTAAAACAAATTAAAATGGTAAAAGTTATTGTACTGTAAGTAAAAATAAAAGAGCCAACATATCAATCCCAGTTTTGGATTACTTTAATTAAAAAAAAAAATGCATATAGCAGAGGATAGTTTCAATCTGCCTACCTCTGGGTTATGTGCCCAGCATGCTTCCATTGCTATACTCTGCTGCACATGTAAGTGCAATAGATCCTGAAGCACTCACTCATCATGGGAAAGTACCAATGTGTTTCTTCGTTGGTTGATGGGAGAAACATCTTACAAAAACTCTCCAGATTATTGACTTTTTAAAGTTTTTCTAGGAAACGTTCTAGATGTATGCTTATTAGCCTTTGTCAGGATGTACTTTTTACAAAGTGTCTCTGTGGTGCAATCGGTTAGTGTGTCTGGCTACTAACCAAAAGGTTGGTGGTTCAATCCCACCCAGGGACGTAATTGACCTTGTTATCAGATTTTGGTGATCTTTAAGTAGACAAGTCAAAATTTCAAACCCCCTCTTATGGTGTAGGGTACCTGGCCTTCTCTGATGTAATCAGAGTTAGATTTGATTCAGTGATTTTATAAAAACAGCTAGGAAGCACAATTTAGCAGTGGGTTGCAGAGAAAAAGAAATATGCTGGCAAAAAAATCCAATTGAGTGATTAAACAGCTCTTCATTTTCTGGCTTTATTTTTATGCTAACAAATTTGTTCTCTGAAAAGTGTCCACAAAGCCAAGTCTCTGATTAACACCTTTGTAAGGATGGTTTTTCACCTATTACTAAATTAAACTTGCTTCATTGGAAAGGCAGCAAGATGCATCCTCATTTCAATGTCTACTGAAATAATACAGGTTGACACCAGGAAACATTAACGCCACTGCATCCTTGCTGCTTTCTCATGTGGAAGTCTGTTTAATGTGAAAACAAGGTGATATCTAATTAGCACACAGGTAAGGAATTAAGAAAATCTTTATTTAAGGGTGAAAATGTTTCTCACAAAATCGTTGCCCCAATGCATCATTGAAATTCAAGCTGGAAAGATGATTTTAATATATCACTTGTACATTTTGTATTGCTCTTCTGGTGACAATGTAGTTTGTTTTTGTCAATTACCATTTCAATAATAGGGTAAAGAAAATTAAGTGGATTTTTAAAAGAAAACAATACTTTCAATATACTAATAAAACAAATTAAAATAGTAAAAGTTATTGTACTTTAATGAAAAATAAAAGAGCAAAAATATCAATCCCAGTTTTGATTACTTAAATTAACAAAAAAAATGCATATAGCAAAGGATAGTTTCAATCTGCCTACCTCTGGGTTATGGGCCCAGCATGCTTCCATTGCAGTACTCTGCTGCACATGTAAGTGCAAGAGATCCTGAAGCACTCACTCATCATGGGAAAGTACCAATGTGTTTCTTCGTTGGTGGATGGAAGAAACATCTTACAAAAACTCTCCAGATTATTGACTTTTTAAAGTTTTTCTAGGAAACGTTTTAGATGAATGCTTATTAGCCTTTGTCAGTATGTACTTTTAAAAAGTGTCTCTGTGGTGCAATCAGTTAGTGTGTACGGCTATAAACCAAAAGGTTGGTGGTTCAATCCCACCCAGGGACGTAATTGACCTTGTTATCAGATTTTGGTGATCTTTAAGTAGACAAGTCAAAATTTCAAACCCCCTCTTATGGTGTAGGGTACCTGGCCTTCTCTGATGTAATCAGAGTTAGATTTGATTCAGTGATTTTATAAAACAGCTAGGAAGCACAATTTAGCAGTGGGTTGCAGAGAAAAAGAAATATGCTGGCAAAAAAATCCAATTGAGTGATTAAACAGCTCTTAATTTTCTGGCTTTATTTTTATGCTAACAAATTTGTTCTTTGAAAAGTGTCCACAAAGCCAAGTCTCTGATTAACACCTTTGTAGGGATGGTTTTTCACCTATTACTAAATTAAATTTGCTTCATTGGAAAGGCAGCAAGATGCATCCTCATTTCAATGTCTACTGAAATAATACGGGTTGACACAAGGAAACATTAACGCCACTGCATCCTTGCTGCTTTCTCATGTGGAAGTCTGTTTAATGTGAAAACAAGGTGATATCTAATTAGCACACAGGTAAGGAATTAAGAAAATCTTTATTTAAGGGTGAAGATGTTTCTCACAAAATCGTTGCCCCAATGCATCATTGAAATTCAAGCTGGAAAGATGATTTTAATATATCACTTGTACATTTTGTATTGCTCTTCTGGTGACAATGTAGTTTGTTTTTGTCAATTACCCTTTTAATAATAGGGTAAAGAAAATTAAGTGGATTTTTTAAAGAAAACTATACTGTCAATATACTATTAAAACAAATTAAAATGGTAAAAGTTATTGTACTTTAAGTAAAAATAAAAGAGCAAAAATATCAATCCCAGTTTTGATTTCTTAAATTAACAAAAAAAAATGCATATAGCAAAGGATAGTTTCAATCTGCCTACCTCTGGGTTATGGGCCCAGCATGCTTCCATTGCAGTACTCTGCTGCACATGTAAGTGCAAGAGATCCTGAAGCACTCAGTCATCATGGGAAAGTACCAATGTGTTTCTTCGTTGGTTGATGGAAGAAACATCTTACAAAAACTCTCCAGATTATTGACCTTTTTAAAGTTTTTCTAGGAAACGTTTTAGATGAATGCTTATTAGCCTTTGTCAGTATGGACTTTTGCAAAGTGTCTCTGTGGCGCAATCAGTTAGTGTGCACGGCTATTAACCAAAAGGTTGGTGGTTCAATCCCACCCAGGGATGTATTTGACCTTGTTATCAGATTTTGGTGATCTTTAAGTAGACAAGTCAAAATTTCAAACCCCCTCTTATGGTGTAGGGTACCTGGCCTTCTCTGATGTAATCAGAGTTAGATTTGATTCAGTGATTTTATAAAAACAGCTAGGAAGCACAATTTAGCAGTGGGTTGCAGAGAAAAAGAAATATGCTGGCAAAAAAATCCAATTGAGTGATTAAACAGCTCTTCATTTTCTGGCTTTATTTTTATGCTAACAAATTTGTTCTCTGAAAAGTGTCCACAAAGCCAAGTCTCTGATTAACACCTTTGTAAGGATGGTTTTTCACCTATTACTAAATTAAACTTGCTTCATTGGAAAGGCAGCAAGATGCATCCTCATTTCAATGTCTACTGAAATAATACAGGTTGACACCAGGAAACATTAACGCCACTGCATCCTTGCTGCTTTCTCATGTGGAAGTCTGTTTAATGTGAAAACAAGGTGATATCTAATTTGCACACAGGTAAGGAATTAAGAAAATCTTTATTTAAGGGTGAAAATGTTTCTCACAAAATCGTTGCCCCAATGCATCATTGAAATTCAAGCTGGAAAGATGATTTTAATATATCACTTGTACATTTTGTATTGCTCTTCTGATGACAATGTAGTTTGTTTTTGTCAATTACCATTTTAATAATAGGGTAAAGAAAATTAAGTGGATTTTTAAAAGAAAACAATACTTTCAATATACTATTAAAACAAATTAAAATGGTAAAAGTTATTGTACTTTAATGAAAAATAAAAGAGCAAAAATATCAATCCCAGTTTTGGATTACTTTAATTAACAAAAAAAAAAATGCATATAGCAGAGGATAGTTTTAATCTGCCTACCTCTGGGTTATGGGCCCAGCATGCTTCCATTGCAGTACTCTGCTGCACATGTAAGTGCAAGAGATCCTGAAGCACTCACTCATCATGGGAAAGTACCAATGTGTTTCTTCGTTGGTGGATGGAAGAAACATCTTACAAAAACTCTCCAGATTATTGACTTTTTAAAGTTTTTCTAGGAAACATTTTAGATGAATGCTTATTAGCCTTTGTCAGTATGTACTTTTGCAAAGTGTCTCTGTGGCGCAATCAGTTAGTGTGTACGGCTATAAACCAAAAGGTTGGTGGTTCAATCCCACCCAGGGACGTAATTGACCTTGTTATCAGATTTTGGTGATCTTTAAGTAGACAAGTCAAAATTTCAAACCCCCTCTTATGGTGTAGGGTACCTGGCCTTCTCTGATGTAATCAGAGTTAGATTTGATTCAGTGATTTTATAAAAACAGCTAGGAAGCACAATTTAGCAGTGGGTTGCAGAGAAAAAGAAATATGCTGGCAAAAAAATCCAATTGAGTGATTAAACAGCTCTTCATTTTCTGGCTTTATTTTTATGCTAACAAATTTGTTCTCTGAAAAGTGTCCACAAAGCCAAGTCTCTGATTAACACCTTTGTATGGATGGTTTTTCACCTATTACTAAATTAAACTTGCTTCATTGGAAAGGCAGCAAGATGCATCCTCATTTCAATGTCTACTGAAATAATACAGGTTGACACCAGGAAACATTAACGCCACTGCATCCTTGCTGCTTTCTCATGTGGAAGTCTGTTTAATGTGAAAACAAGGTGATATCTAATTAGCACACAGGTAAGGAATTAAGAAAATCTTTATTTAAGGGTGAAAATGTTTCTCACAAAATCGTTGCCCCAATGCATCATTGAAATTCAAGCTGGAAAGATGATTTTAATATATCACTTGTACATTTTGTATTGCTCTTCTGATGACAATGTAGTTTGTTTTTGTCAATTACCATTTTAATAATAGGGTAAAGAAAATGAAGTGGATTTTTAAAAGAAAACAATACTTTCAATATACTATTAAAACAAATTAAAATGGTAAAAGTTATTGTACTTTAATGAAAAATAAAAGAGCAAAAATATCAATCCCAGTTTTGGATTACTTTAATTAACAAAAAAAATGCATATAGCAGAGGATAGTTTTAATCTGCCTACCTCTGGGTTATGGGCCCAGCATGCTTCCATTGCAGTACTCTGCTGCACATGTAAGTGCAAGAGATCCTGAAGCACTCACTCATCATGGGAAAGTACCAATGTGTTTCTTCGTTGGTGGATGGAAGAAACATCTTACAAAAACTCTCCAGATTATTGACTTTTTAAAGTTTTTCTAGGAAACGTTTTAGATGAATGCTTATTAGCCTTTGTCAGTATGTACATTTGCAAAGTGTCTCTGTGGCGCAATCAGTTAGTGTGTACGGCTATAAACCAAAAGGTTGGTGGTTCAATCCCACCCAGGGACGTAATTGACCTTGTTATCAGATTTTGGTGATCTTTAAGTAGACAAGTCAAAATTTCAAACCCCCTCTTATGGTGTAGGGTACCTGGCCTTCTCTGATGTAATCAGAGTTAGATTTGATTCAGTGATTTTATAAAAACAGCTAGGAAGCACAATTTAGCAGTGGGTTGCAGAGAAAAAGAAATATGCTGGCAAAAAAAATCCAATTGAGTGATTAAACAGCTCTTAATTTTCTGGATTTATTTTTATGCTAACAAATTTGTTCTTTGAAAAGTGTCCACAAAGCCAAGTCTCTGATTAACACCTTTGTAGGGATGGTTTTTAACCTATTACTAAATTAAATTTGCTTCATTGGAAAGGCAGCAAGATGCATCCTCATTTCAATGTCTACTGAAATAATACGGGTTGACACAAGGAAACATTAACGCCACTGCATCCTTGCTGCTTTCTCATGTGGAAGTCTGTTTAATGTGAAAACAAGGTGATATCTAATTAGCACACAGGTAAGGAATTAAGAAAATCTTTATTTAAGGGTGAAGATGTTTCTCACAAAATCGTTGCCCCAATGCATCATTGAAATTCAAGCTGGAAAGATGATTTTAATTTATCACTTGTACATTTTGTATTGCTCTTCTGGTGACAATGTAGTTTGTTTTTGTCAATTACCCTTTTAATAATAGGGTAAAGAAAATTAAGTGGATTTTTTAAAGAAAACTATACTGTCAATATACTATTAAAACAAATTAAAATGGTAAAAGTTATTGTACTTTAAGTAAAAATAAAAGAGCAAAAATATCAATCCCAGTTTTGATTACTTAAATTAACAAAAAAAAATGCATATAGCAAAGGATAGTTTCAATCTGCCTACCTCTGGGTTATGGGCCCAGCATGCTTCCATTGCAGTACTCTGCTGCACATGTAAGTGCAAGAGATCCTGAAGCCCTCAGTCATCATGGGAAAGTACCAATGTGTTTCTTCGTTGGTTGATGGAAGAAACATCTTACAAAAACTCTCCAGATTATTGACTTTTTAAAGTTTTTCTAGGAAACGTTTTAGATGAATGCTTATTAGCCTTTGTCAGTATGTACTTTTGCTAAGTGTCTCTGTGGCGCAATCAGTTAGTGTATATGGCTATTAACCAAAAGGTTGGTGGTTCAATCCCACCCAGGGACGTAATTGACCTTGTTATCAGATTTTGGTGATCTTTAAGTAGACAAGTCAAAATTTCAAACCCCCTCTTATGGTGTAGGGTACCTGGCCTTCTCTGATGTAATCAGAGTTAGATTTGATTCAGTGATTTTATAAAAACAGCTAGGAAGCACAATTTAGCAGTGGGTTGCAGAGAAAAAGAAATATGCTGGCAAAAAAATCCAATTGAGTGATTAAACAGCTCTTCATTTTCTGGCTTTATTTTTATGCTAACAAATTTGTTCTCTGAAAAGTATCCACAAAGCCAAGTCTCTGATTAACACCTTTGTAAGGATGGTTTTTCACCTATTACTAAATTAAACTTGCTTCATTGGAAAGGCAGCAAGATGCATCCTCATTTCAATGTCTACTGAAATAATACAGGTTGACACCAGGAAACATTAACGCCACTGCATCCTTGCTGCTTTCTCATGTGGAAGTCTGTTTAATGTGAAAACAAGGTGATATCTAATTAGCACACAGGTAAGGAATTAAGAAAATCTTTATTTAAGGGTGAAAATGTTTCTCACAAAATCGTTGCCCCAATGCATCATTGAAATTCAAGCTGGAAAGATGATTTTAATATATCACTTGTACATTTTGTATTGCTCTTCTGGTGACAATGTAGTTTGTTTTTGTCAATTACCATTTTAATAATAGGGTAAAGAAAATTAAGTGGATTTTTAAAAGAAAACAATACTTTCAATATACTATTAAAACAAATTAAAATGGTAAAAGTTATTGTACTTTAATGAAAAATAAAAGAGCAAAAATATCAATCCCAGTTTTGGATTACTTTAATTAACAAAAAAAATGCATATAGCAGAGGATAGTTTTAATCTGCCTACCTCTGGGTTATGGGCCCAGCATGCTTCCATTGCAGTACTCTGCTGCACATGTAAGTGCAAGAGATCCTGAAGCACTCAGTCATCATGGGAAAGTACCAATGTGTTTCTTCGTTGGTGGATGGAAGAAACATCTTACAAAAACTCTCCAGATTATTGACTTTTTAAAGTTTTTCTAGGAAACGTTTTAGATGAATGCTTATTAGCCTTTGTCAGTATGTACTTTTGCAAAGTGTCTCTGTGGCGCAATCAGTTAATGTGTACGGCTATAAACCAAAAGGTTGGTGGTTCAATCCCACCCAGGGACGTAATTGACCTTGTTATCAGATTTTGGTGATCTTTAAGTAGACAAGTCAAAATTTCAAACCCCCTCTTATGGTGTAGGGTACCTGGCCTTCTCTGATGTAATCAGAGTTAGATTTGATTCAGTGATTTTATAAAAACAGCTAGGAAGCACAATTTAGCAGTGGGTTGCAGAGAAAAAGAAATATGCTGGCAAAAAAATCCAATTGAGTGATTAAACAGCTCTTCATTTTCTGGCTTTATTTTTATGCTAACAAATTTGTTCTCTGAAAAGTGTCCACAAAGCCAAGTCTCTGATTAACACCTTTGTAAGGATGGTTTTTCACCTATTACTAAATTAAACTTGCTTCATTGGAAAGGCAGCAAGATGCATCCTCATTTCAATGTCTACTGAAATAATACAGGTTGACACCAGGAAACATTAACGCCACTGCATCCTTGCTGCTTTCTCATGTGGAAGTCTGTTTAATGTGAAAACAAGGTGATATCTAATTAGCACACAGGTAAGGAATTAAGAAAATCTTTATTTAAGGGTGAAAATGTTTCTCACAAAATCGTTGCCCCAATGCATCATTGAAATTCAAGCTGGAAAGATGATTTTAATATATCACTTGTACATTTTGTATTGCTCTTCTGGTGACAATGTAGTTTGTTTTTGTCAATTACCATTTTAATAATAGGGTAAAGAAAATTAAGTGGATTTTTAAAAGAAAACAATACTTTCAATATACTATTAAAACAAATTAAAATGGTAAAAGTTATTGTACTTTAATGAAAAATAAAAGATCAAAAATATCAATCCCAGTTTTGGATTACTTTAATTAACAAAAAAAATGCATATAGCAGAGGATAGTTTTAATCTGCCTACCTCTGATTTATGGGCCCAGCATGCTTCCATTGCAGTACTCTGCTGCACATGTAAGTGCAAGAGATCCTGAAGCACTCACTCATCATGGGAAAGTACCAATGTGTTTCTTCGTTGGTGGATGGAAGAAACATCTTACAAAAACTCTCCAGATTATTGACTTTTTAAAGTTTTTCTAGGAAACGTTTTAGATGAATGCTTATTAGCCTTTGTCAGTATGTACTTTTGCAAAGTGTCTCTGAGGTGCAATCAGTTAGTGTGTACGGCTATAAACTAAAAGGTTGGTGGTTCAATCCCACCCAGGGACGTAATTGACCTTGTTATCAGATTTTGGTGATCTTTAAGTAGACAAGTCAAAATTTCAAACCCCCTCTTATGGTGTAGTGTACCTTGCTTTCTCTGATGTAATCAGAGTTAGATTTGATTCAGTGATTTTATAAAAACAGCTAGGAAGCACAATTTAGCAGTGGGTTGCAGAGAAAAAGAAATATGCTGGCAAAAAAATCCAATTGAGTAATTAAACAGCTCTTAATTTTCTGGCTTTATTTTTATGCTAACAAATTTGTTCTTTGAAAAGTGTCCACAAAGCCAAGTCTCTGATTAACACCTTTGTAGGGATGGTTTTTCACCTATTACTAAATTAAATTTGCTTCATTGGAAAGGCAGCAAGATGCATCCTCATTTCAATGTCTACTGAAATAATACGGGTTGACACAAGGAAACATTAACGCCACTGCATCCTTGCTGCTTTCTCATGTAGAAGTCTGTTTAATGTGAAAACAAGGTGATATCTAATTAGCACACAGGTAAGGAATTAAGAAAATCTTTATTTAAGGGTGAAGATGTTTCTCACAAAATCGTTGCCCCAATGCATCATTGAAATTCAAGCTGGAAAGATGATTTTAATATATCACTTGTACATTTTGTATTGCTCTTCTGGTGACAATGTAGTTTGTTTTTGTCAATTACCATTTTAATAATAGGGTAAAGAAAATTAAGTGGATTTTTAAAAGAAAACAATACTTTCAATATACTATTAAAACAAATTAAAATGGTAAAAGTTATTGTACTTTAATGAAAAATAAAAGAGCAAAAATATCAATCCCAGTTTTGGATTACTTTAATTAACAAAAAAAATGCATATAGCAGAGGATAGTTTTAATCTGCCTACCTCTGGGTTATGGGCCCAGCATGCTTCCATTGCAGTACTCTGCTGCACATGTAAGTGCAAGAGATCCTGAAGCACTCACTCATCATGGGAAAGTACCAATGTGTTTCTTCGTTGGTGGATGGAAGAAACATCTTACAAAAACTCTCCAGATTATTGACTTTTTAAAGTTTTTCTAGGAAACGTTTTAGATGAATGCTTATTAGCCTTTGTCAGTATGTACATTTGCAAAGTGTCTCTGTGGCGCAATCAGTTAGTGTGTACGGCTATAAACCAAAAGGTTGGTGGTTCAATCACACCCAGGGACGTAATTGACCTTGTTATCAGATTTTGGTGATCTTTAAGTAGACAAGTCAAAATTTCAAACCCCCTCTTATGGTGTAGGGTACCTGGCCTTTTCTGATGTAATCAGAGTTAGATTTGATTCAGTGATTTAATAAAAACAGCTAGGAAGCACAATTTAGCAGTGGGTTGCAGAGAAAAAGAAATATGCTGGCAAAAAAAATCCAATTGAGTGATTAAACAGCTCTTCATTTTCTGGCTTTATTTTTATGCTAACAAATTTGTTCTCTGAAAAGTGTCCACAAAGCCAAGTCTCTGATTAACACCTTTGTAGGGATGGTTTTTCACCTATTACTAAATTAAATTTGCTTCATTGGAAAGGCAGCAAGATGCATCCTCATTGCAATGTCTACTGAAATAATACGGGTTGACACAAGGAAACATTAACGCCACTGCATCCTTGCTGCTTTCTCATGTGGAAGTCTGTTTAATGTGAAAACAAGGTGATATCTAATTAGCACACAGGTAAGGAATTAAGAAAATCTTTATTTAAGGGTGAAAATGTTTCTCACAAAATCGTTGCCCCAATGCATCATTGAAATTCAAGCTGAAAAGATGATTTTAATATATCACTTGTACATTTTGTATTGCTCTTCTGATGACAATGTAGTTTGTTTTTGTCAATTACCATTTTAATAATAGGGTAAAGAAAATTAAGTGGATTTTTAAAAGAAAACAATACTTTCAATATACTATTAAAACAAATCAAAATGGTAAAAGTTATTGTACTTTAATGAAAAATAAAAGAGCAAAAATATCAATCCCAGTTTTGGATTACTTTAATTAACAAAAAAAATGCATATAGCAGAGGATAGTTTTAATCTGCCTACCTCTGGGTTATGGGCCCAGCATGCTTCCATTGCAGTACTCTGCTGCACATGTAAGTGCAAGAGATCCTGAAGCACTCACTCATCATGGGAAAGTACCAATGTGTTTCTTCGTTGGTGGATGGAAGAAACATCTTACAAAAACTCTCCAGATTATTGACTTTTTAAAGTTTTTCTAGGAAACGTTTTAGATGAATGCTTATTAGCCTTTGTCAGTATGTACTTTTGCAAAGTGTCTCTGTGGCGCAATCAGTTAGTGTGTACGGCTATAAACCAAAAGGTTGGTGGTTCAATCCTACCCAGGGACGTAATTGACCTTGTTATCAGATTTTGGTGATCTTTAAGTAGACAAGTCAAAATTTCAAACCCCCTCTTATGGTGTAGGGTACCTGGCTTTCTCTGATGTAATCAGAGTTAGATTTGATTCAGTGATTTTATAAAAACAGCTAGGAAGCACAATTTAGCAGTGGGTTGCAGAGAAAAAGAAATATGCTGGCAAAAAAAATCCAATTGAGTGATTAAACAGCTCTTAATTTTCTGGCTTTATTTTTATGCTAACAAATTTGTTCTTTGAAAAGTGTCCACAAAGCCAAGTCTCTGATTAACACCTTTGTAGGGATGGTTTTTAACCTATTACTAAATTAAATTTGCTTCATTGGAAAGGCAGCAAGATGCATCCTCATTTCAATGTCTACTGAAATAATACAGGTTGACACCAGGAAACATTAACGCCACTGCATCCTTGCTGCTTTCTCATGTGGAAGTCTGTTTAATGTGAAAACAAGGTGATATCTAATTAGCACACAGGTAAGGAATTAAGAAAATCTTTATTTAAGGGTGAAAATGTTTCTCACAAAATCGTTGCCCCAATGCATCATTGAAATTCAAGCTGGAAAGATGATTTTAATATATCACTTGTACATTTTGTATTGCTCTTCTGATGACAATGTAGTTTGTTTTTGTCAATTACCATTTTAATAATAGGGTAAAGAAAATTAAGTGGATTTTTAAAAGAAAACAATACTTTCAATATACTATTAAAACAAATTAAAATGGTAAAAGTTATTGTACTTTAATGTACACAGGATCTCACCCTCGCCGTCCGTCCCAGAGCCGCGCCGCCGTCCCCCTCGCAGAGCCGGAAGATAGAAGCCGGGTGAGTATGAGAAGAAAAGAAAGACTTCAGCGGCGGCAGAAGATTTTATGATCTTCACTGAAGTAACGCACAGCACTGCAGCTGTGCGCCATTGCTCCCATACACCTCATATACTCTGGTCACTGTAAGGGTGCAGGGCGCAGGGGGGGCGCCCTGGGCAGCAATATAAACCTCTTTTTGCCAAAAATATAACACATATACAGCTGGGCACTGTATATATGTATGAGCCCCCGCCAATTTTACAGTTTAAGCGGGACAGAAGCCCGCCGCCGAGGGGGCGGGGCTTCTCCCTCAGTACTCACCAGCGCCATTTTTTCTCCACAGTACCGCTGAGGAAGCTCCCCAGACTCTCCCCTGCTGAAACCACGGTAGACAAGAGGGTTGAAAAGAGGGGGGGGGCACATAATTCGGCGCAAATTACATACAGCAGCACCACCACTGAGCAAACATTAAGTTACTGTGTTATTCCTGGGTTATATAGCGCTGGGGTGTGTGCTCATGTGCTGGCATACTCTCTCTCTGTCTCTCCAAAGGGCCTTGTGGGGAAACTGTCTTCAGAAAAAGCATTCCCTGTGTGTGTGGTGTGTCGGTACACGTGTGTCGACATGTCTGAGGAAGAAGGCTATATTAGATAGGAGCGGGAGCAAATTAATGTGGTGTCTCCGCCGACAGCTGATTGGATGGATATGTGGAATGTTTTAAATGCTAGTGTAAACTAGTGATGAGCGGGTTCGGTTTCTCGGAATCCGAACCCGCCGAACTTCAGCTTTTTTTACACGGGGCCGAGCAGGCTCGGATCCTCCCGCCTTGCTCGGTTAACCCGAGCGCGCCCGAACGTCATCATCCCGCTGTCGGATTCTCGCGAGCCTCGGATTCTATCGCGAGACTCGGATTCTATATAAGGAGCCGCACGTCGCCGCCATTTTCTCACGTGCATTGAGATTGATAGGGAGAGGACGTGGCTGGCGTCCTCTCCGTTTATAGAGAAGAGAGTAGAGAGTTAGAGACACTATTTAGTATTTACTAATTTTGGGGAGCATATTAGGACTGGAGTACTACTACTTGCTGATAGTGTGACCAGTGACCATTGACCACCAGTTTAATTAATCCGTTCTCTGCCTGAAAAAAAACGATACACAGTGTGACACAGTCACATACCATATCTGTGCTCAGCCTCAGTGTGCTGCATCATCATATGTAATACAGGTTGAGTATCCCTTATCCAAAATGCTTGGGACCAGAGGTATTTTGGATATCGGATTTTTCCGTATTTTGGAATAATTAGATACCATAATGAGATATCATGGTGATGGGACCTAAATCTAAGCACAGAATGCATTTATGTATCATATACACCTTATACAAACAGCCTGAAGGTAATTTTAGCCAATATTTTTTATAACTTTGTGCATTAAACAAAGTGTGTGTACATACACACAATTCATTTATGTTTCATATACACCTTATATACACAGCCTGAAGGTCATTTAATACAATATTATTAATAACTTTGTGTATTAAACAAAGTTTGTGTACATTGAGCCATCAAAAAACAAAGATTTCACTATCTCAGTCTCACTCAAAAAAGTCCGTATTTCGGAATATTCCGTATTTCGGAATATATGGATATGGGATACTCAACCTGTACTGTATATCTGACTGTGCTGAGTGCTCACTGCTCACACAGCTTAATTGTGGGGGAGACTGGGGAGCAGTTAGAGCAGGAGTACATAAATAATATATTTTAAGTACAGTGCACACTTTTGCTGCCAGAGTGCCACACTGCCAGTGTGACTGACCAGTGACCACACTGACCACCAGTATATTGTGATTGCCTGCTTAGGACGGAGTACTACTTGCTGATAGTGTGACCAGTGACCAGTGACCACCACCAGTTTAATTAATCCGTTCTCTGCCTGAAAAAAAACGATACACAGTGTGACACAGTCACATACCATATCTGTGCTCAGCCCAGTGTGCTGCATCATATGTAATACTGTATATCATTATCTGACTGTGCTGAGTGCTCACTGCTCACATAGCTTAATTGTGGGGGAGACTGGCGAGAAGTTATAGCAGGAGTACATATTTTAAGTACAGTGCACACTTTTGCTGCCAGAGTGCCACTGCCAGTGTGACTGACCAGTGACCACTGACCACCAGTATATTGTGATTGTCTGCTGACCACCAGTATATTGTGATTGTCTGCCTGAAAAAGTTAAACACTCGTCGTGTGGTGTTTTTATAAACGCATTCTGCAGACAGTGTCCAGCAGGTCCGTCATTACATAATATATACCTGTCCGGCTGCAGTACTAGTGTGATATATATATATATATATATATATATATATAAATTTTATCTCATTATCATCCAGTCTATATTAGCAGCAGACACAGTACGGTAGTCCACGGCTGTAGCTACCTCTGTGTCGGCAGTCGCTCGTCCATCCATAATTGTATACCACCTACCCGTGGTTTTTTTTTTCTATCTTCTTGATACTAGTAGCTTACTTTAGGAGTCTGCAGTGCTGACAGACAGTGTCCAGCAGGTCCGTCATTACATAATATATACCTGTCCGGCTGCAGTACTAGTGTGATATATATATATATATATATATATATATTTTAATTTTATCTCATTATCATCCAGTCTATATTAGCAGCAGACACAGTACGGTAGTCCACGGCTGTAGCTACCTCTGTGTCGGCAGTCGCTCGTCCATCCATAATTGTATACCACCTACCCGTGGTTTTTTTTTTTTCTATCTTCTTGATACTAGTAGCTTACTTTAGGAGTCTGCAGTGCTGACAGACAGTGTCCAGCAGGTCCGTCATTACATAATATATACCTGTCCGGCTGCAGTACTAGTCTGATATATATATATATTTTAATTTTATCTCATTATCATCCAGTCTATATTAGCAGCAGACACAGTACGGTAGTCCACGGCTGTAGCTACCTCTGTCGGCAGTCGCTCGTCATCCATAAGTATACTAGTATCCATCCATCTCCATTGTTTACCTGAGGTGCCTTTTAGTTGTGCCTATTAAAATATGGAGAACAAAAATGTTGAGGTTCCAAAAATAGGGAAAGATCAAGATCGACTTCCACCTCGTGCTGAAGCTGCTGCCACTAGTCATGGCCGAGACGATGAAATTCCATCGACGTCGTCTGCCAAGGCCGATGCCCAATGTCATAGTACAGAGCATGTAAAATCCAAAACACCAAATATCAGTAAAAAAAGGACTCAAAAATCTAAAATAAAATTGTCGGAGGAGAAGCGTAAACTTGCCAATATGCCATTTACCACACGGAGTGGCAAGGAACGGCTGAGGCCCTGGCCTATGTTCATGGCTAGTGGTTCAGCTTCACATGAGGATGGAAGCACTCAGCCTCTCGCTAGAAAAATTAAAAGACTCAAGCTGGCAAAAGCACAGCAAAGAACTGTGCGTTCTTCGAAATCCCAAATCCACAAGGAGAGTCCAATTGTGTCGGTTGCGATGCCTGACCTTCCCAACACTGGACGTGAAGAGCATGTGCCTTCCACCATTTGCACGCCCCCTGCAAGTGCTGGAAGGAGCACCCGCAGTCCAGTTCCTGATAGTCAGATTGAAGATGTCAGTGTTGAAGTACACCAGGATGAGGAGGATATGGGTGTTGCTGGCGCTGGGGAGGAAATTGACAAGGAGGATTCTGATGGTGAGGTGGTTTGTTTAAGTCAGGCACCAGGGGAGACACCTGTTGTCCGTGGGAGGAATATGGCCATTGACATGCCTGGTGAAAATACCCAAAAAATCAGCTCTTCGGTGTGGAAGTATTTCAACAGAAATGCGGACAACATTTGTCAAGCCGTGTGTTGCCTTTGTCAAGCTGTAATAAGTAGGGGTAAGGACGTTAACCACCTCGGAACATCCTCCCTTATACGTCACCTGCAGCGCATTCATAATAAGTCAGTGACAAGTTCAAAAACTTTGGGCGACAGCGGAAGCAGTCCACTGACCAGTAAATCCCTTCCTCTTGTAACCAAGCTCACGCAAACCACCCCACCAACTCCCTCAGTGTCAATTTCCTCCTTCCCCAGGAATGCCAATAGTCCTGCAGGCCATGTCACTGGCAATTCTGACGAGTCCTCTCCTGCCTGGGATTCCTCCGATGCATCCTTGCGTGTAACGCCTACTGCTGCTGGCGCTGCTGTTGTTGCTGCTGGGAGTCGATGGTCATCCCAGAGGGGAAGTCGTAAGACCACTTTTACTACTTCCACCAAGCAATTGACTGTCCAACAGTCCTTTGCGAGGAAGATGAAATATCACAGCAGTCATCCTGCTGCAAAGCGGATAACTGAGGCCTTGGCATCCTGGGTGGTGAGAAACGTGGTTCCGGTATACATCATTACTGCAGAGCCAACTAGAGACTTGTTGGAGGTACTGTGTCCCCGGTACCAAATACCATCTAGAGTTATTGATGCGTCTTCATCCGTTGAGAGGGAACATAGGGCAAGAAGGTTGACTTACCTGCGGGAGCTGCCGAGATCAAATTAACTAGGCCGTCGCCAAACAAGGCTTCACCTTCATAGGGAAGAGACTCCCTTTCTTCTTGGAGTCAGCATCAGCATTCCCTTGGTGAATCCACAATGCCCTCCTATCCGAGACTGCCATGAAATTGGCCCGTGAACTCAAGAGTCCTATATCCCTTGCAGTCGTAAGTATGCTGCAGTGTCAACAGGCCAACTAAACCCTCCCCCCTCCTTTTACCCCATCACTTTGTCCAGTCCTTGTGGTCCATACTGTATTGCCATTATTATGCATGTTGCTGTGCTGGCCCTTTTCTGAATGTCCCTGCCACCGCCACCGAAGAGCTGGATAGCCCAGTATGAAAACCACCTGCCGGCCTCACTGACTGTCCGAGTCAAAGGCTCCATTTTTTTTTTAAAGATCCCTCTGCCAAGTTAAGGGGGGCTTAAGGGGGCCCCAGAGATATCAGTGTACTGGGGCCCAAGATTTCTGTTGCTGGCCCTGACCCTCAGGGGCGTATCTACCCCTTGGCCAGGATGTCACTTGCCAGGAGCACCATCCAGGTTTCAGTTGGGGGATTAGAGTTCATACAGTAATTAAATGTTTTCATATTGATAACTACATCTCCCAAGCATATACAGTGTGCTGGGGATGCTAACAAGCTTTATTTAAAAGTTTAAAAAACATTGCTTTTATAATTGCAATGGTTAAAAAGGGAGAGCTATAAATCAATTTATCAGTGAATGATCGCAGTTTGAGCCGTTACATTTTACTGAACCACCTATCCCTCCACACTCACTACCTGTCCTCAGGATACATTTACCATCCTGGCAGACGGTATACCGGCGGTCATTTGACCGATGTTGGAATCCTGACACCACTTGGGAGACTGGTGCCGGCACACAGACAGCCAACATCCCGAAGGTGAGTATTGGAGGGAGGGTTAGGAGTCGGACCAGGGGAGGTGGTGTAAGGGAAGGCACTAGGAGGGGGGGGGGTAGCCCTAGCTGCCACCCCCTGAGGGTTAGCCCTATCCGCCACCCCCCCAGAGGGTTAGTATTAGGATTGGGGATCATGTGACCTCTGGAATCCCGAGCGCCGGATGCCATACCCAACCCCCTTTACTTTTTCAGGCATTTCTATCTCTCCTCTCTCTATGGTGTTCCAATTGCCCACTTTCCCTTGTGCTTTACTCTCTCTCTCTCTCTCTCTCCTTTGTTTAGAGCATCAGTTTCTGTAGTCCACTTATACCCTTATTTTTTCCAGTGTTTCACTAACTCTCTGATGTAATGAGGATGTATGGTCTAGAGGGATCAGTAATGCATAGTACTGTATAGAGGCGTCAGGGATGTAGCGTAGGGAATAGAGGCGTCAGGGATGTAGCGTAGGGAATAGAGGCGTCAGGGATGTGGCGTAGGGAATAGAGGCGTCAGGGATGTGGCGTAGGGAATAGAGGCGTCATGGATGTGGCGTAGGGAATAGAGGCGTCATGGATGTGGCGTAGGAAATAGAGGCGTCAGGGATGTGGCGTAGGAAATAGAGGCGTCAGGGATGTGGCGTAGGAAATAGAGGCGTCAGGGATGTGGCGTAGGGAATAGAGGCGTCAGGGATGTGGCGTAGGGAATAGAGGCGTCAGGGATGTGGCGTAGGGAATAGAGGCGTCAGGGATGTGGCGTAGGGAATAGAGGCATCAGGGATGTGGCGTAGGGAATAGAGGTGTCAGGGATGTAGCGTAGGGAATATAGGCATCAGGGATGTACTAGCAGGTATATAGAGGTCAGTGTACTGTAAAGAGTGGTCAGTAATGCAGTGATGGTTATAGAAAGGTCAGTGATGTAGTGTAGGGTATAGAGGGGTCAGTTATGTAGTGTGGGGTAAAGAGGGGTCAGTAAAGATACTAAGCTGAAGTACTTAGAACACTTCTTGAATTAAGACACAACCTGCAAGAAAAAGTATGCAATATGGGTGAAAAGGCAAATGTCAGAGGTCTGATACAAGTGACCAGCTCCATACCTTGCACCACATAGCGTTATGTTAAACTGGGATATGTTCTTTTTTGGTGTGTGTGTGTGTGTGTGTGTGTGTGTGTGTGGGGGGGTGTGTGTGTGTGTGTGTGTGGGGGGGTGTGTGGGTGCCAAAGGCTGCATGCCTTATTGCTCCTCCCCCATCCGGCTCCCAAGCACCTCTGCTGCCCAGTGATCCAGGAGCCTGCTGCTAGGAAGAAGTGGCCGAGCTTCAGCAAGCGAGTCTGGAAACTGGCGGAGGAAGTCATGATAACCAGATAATGGGGAGTGGAGAGCCAGTTCCAAGGTAATACTTTATACAGCTGGTTGAGATCCTGGTCGGTGGATATGGATTCCAAGAAAACCCTGGAGGTGCTTCCTTTCAAGGGAGACACTCTCTTTGGAGAAGACCTCAATAAGATTGTAGCTGATCTGGCTACTGCTAAAACAACTTGCCTACCTAGTATGACTCCTACCACGCAGAAGGCTAAAAGTACTTTTCCTTGGCCCTTTCATCGTCCAGGTAAAGCGTACCCAAGGTCAGGCATACCCAAAGCAAGCTCATGCTTCCAGACCTGCCAAGCCCAGACTGAAGCAAGCCTGGGCTGCCCGTCAGCCTGCTTCCAAAACGGACAAGCCTGCCGCATGACGGGGCGGGCCTCCCTCTGGGGGATCCCAGGGTGGGGGGCCCGACTTCTAGGTTTGGCATAGAAAGGTATAATTCTAAGATAGAGAATTCTATTTGGAGCTCACCTTGTACTTTGTGAAGAAATAATCAGCATTGTGGCTGAGCAGATACATGTAGTGTGTGGCTGCAAACTGCATGGATCTGCTGCGTTGCAATGCTGGTACTTTTTTTTTTCAAAGTACCAATAGCTTCATATAATGTTAACAAATTTTATGCAGGATCAAATAGCTCAATGGGTAGGGTGTTTGATTAGAATTCAACAGGTTATAGGTTTGAAACCTGGGTATTGTAGTTTGAGATGTGTTATTTAATAAAGCATGTTATTCTGACTGCCGGCATCCTATCACCTGGGATATCATACTAAATAAATGGAGTTGATCAATTTATTTTTTTTTTTTATTAAACTAGGGACAATTTCCAGATACTTTTATTTATAACTGAGATTGCCCCCTGGAACTTCACATCAGTTGACAACTATGCATGAGTGGGCAGTGCTTGCCCTGGATCTGCCCACCCATTTGTGTGCCATCATAAAAGAAAGCATAACTGACAGTTATCCTGGGCGTACACTACACAATTATCTGTCAGGCTATCTATCCAGTCTGGATGGATGGAATAAAAATCTGGTAATGTATAGGAGCAAATGTCGATTAACCATTTGCTCCCAAACGCTAGAAAAGTGGTCAAAAATGGTCATTACACAAATTGGTTAAACCCAAAATTTAACCAATTTGTTTAGGGGACCATTTTTGTCCATTTTCTAGTGTTTGAGAGTAAATCGTTGATGGTCATTTGCTCACATAGATAACCGGATTTCTATTCCAATCAGCCAGTGTTGGAGAGATGGTCTGCCAGATTACATAATGCATACCAGAGCCATAACTAGACTTTTTAGTGCCCTGTGACAAAGAATTATATGCCCCCCCCCCCCACACTATTTTTGCAATATGGACAAAAGGCGCATGCCTCGTGGGGAAGGGGCATAACAAGATTGGTCTCAGAGAAAGCACATGAGATATGAAGATATATCTAGTATACTTGACACTCAATGGTTTGTGGTATTGCCGGGGGGCCCTCCTTAAATGCATATACAGTCACACATGGCTTGCTTGTGCAAATGGCATATCAGCAGTCAGCACTAACTGGTGACATGCCATTTGTACAAGTAAGCCATGTGTGACTAATATATAAACACACTTTATTAAATAACACCTCAAACTACCATACCCAGGATTCAAACCTATAACCTGTTGAATTCTAATCAAACACCCTACCCATTGAGCTACTTGATCCTGCATAAAAATTGTGAACATTATATGAAGCTATTGGTAATTTGCAAAAAAATATTATTAGCATTGCAACTCAGCAGATCAATGCAGTGTGCAGCCACACACTCCATATATCTGCTCAGCCACAATGCTGATTATTTCTTCACAAAGTACAAGGTGAGCTCCAAATAGAATTCTCTAGCTTAGATTATACCTTTCTATGCAAGGGTAAATAGCTCAATTGTTTGACTGCAATGCCACAGGAAATGGTTTGGATCCAAGACAGTGTGACTGAATAATAAAGAAACCTTAAGATGAGTTCATGAATGTTGTATAAGTATTAGTGAGAGAAGGGGTCAGGAGCATGCTAGGCTGCAAAAAATAAGGTAGGCTGCAAGTGAAAGTAATGATCTCCTATATATTTTCCCAGATCTGTCACTCTGTGTGGCTAACTCTGGGGGAAGTCACAGCAATGGGCGGAGACGGCATCTGCAGGACGATACACCAGTGCCAGCAGCAGACCGTAACAAAGTGACAGATTAGGGAGAATATATAGGAGGTAGGGAGGTGGCCATGGTACATGGCTGACCAAGGGACACTAGCTCATGTACCCCTTTACCACTGAGGCTAGCCACCAAGGATGGACCTGTCACCAGTGCACATGCAATAACCTCTTCTGCTGCCCTCTTTGCAACTCAGATTGCCCAGTGCTCCCCTTCGCTAACAGTCCACAAAGTTTCCCCATTTCACGATCTGCCTCCTCACCGCCACTTTCATCTCTACAGCACACGCGCATATCATACAAGATCCCATCATGCGTACGTAGGTCTGAAATGCCAGAGGGAGGTTGGGGGGAGATTGGCATGCGCCAGCAACACCACACAGCTCACTGTGACCACAGTGGAGAGGCGCTGCAACAGGACAATACACCAACCTCGGAGCAAGGAACTGCGTCGGTCAGGAGGAGAACTATTTCAATAGCATAAAAAGGTTAGTGCGTCCCACCCTATGGACACCAGACTCATCAAGTCACTGTTGCCAGAGTCTCATACAATGACTCTGAACCTCTAAGCACACTATTTGACTGTCCACACCCTGCTGTGCCTATTACCCATCTCCTCCACCACCCTCAACACTGACCCACACATCATTCACCCACAAAGATACAATAAAGGTAGTTTGGATAAATTAGCTAAATGAAATGGATTTAACCAATTTATCTAAATGACCATTTTTGGATGTTTTCCAGTGTTTGTGAGCAAATGGTCAATTGTCATTTGCTGCCACATATTAGCATAATTTTGTTTCAACTAGAAAAAAAAAATTGGACAGATAATCTAAGTGTGGATCCAGTTTAAAGGTCCGTATTCACGGCCCGATTTTGGGGAGAGATGTGTGCTGAGCGAACTGCTCAGCACACATCTCTCCCCCCGCTCAGCACAGCGTGATGTGTGCTGAGCGTACGGGGGTGGGGGGGGGGCGCTCATTTCACCCACTGTGTAGGGCATTCTGTGTGTATCCAGCTTAACAGGTGTGAGCATCATACAACTACTGACTTGCGAGTAACTATACAGCAGCTCCATACCTTGTGACTTGAAGAAACACCAGTTAACCCCGGGAATGCTGCAGTCAAAGCAACAATTCCTCTTCTTACATTCCGCTGCACTTATTGTGGGGTAGCCGCAATCCCTTCTGCTGTACGGTTCCACATTACATTGTTTCTTGTCACTTCCTGTTGATGCAGTAAGGAAACATCCAGGAATTACAGCAACTTAGTTTTTTTTTTTTTTTTAACTGGTGCAATTTAGCTAAAACAGCTAACAGGAAATTTCCACTTAAATGGTATTTTCTAATCTTATCTGACCATGACTAAGAATAAAGGATACACAAGATAAACTCTTATAGCTATGGACCTTATCCATGTTTAAGCTCCATCAAATCTGTAATCAATAGCACTACATGCTCCCACTCTACCACTGTACTGTATACTCTACCTGTGTTTTTAAGGTAAAAACACCATTTAACCCCAGTGACACTTGAATTAAAGCAGCAGCCTCTATAATAGCATTGTTTAGCATTAATCACAGGAAATCTGCAATCTTCACGCTCTTTGATAGCCATGCTACATTGCTGTTTACTTGGATGGAGCAGAGAGCACAACATCAGGACATAGGAAATATTACAATGCATGATAAGAAAGGTGTGAGCTCTACAGCAAGGCCTCTAACCCTTTGCCAGTGCAAAATACATAGGGCTTAACTCAGATCTGATCACAGCAGCAAATTTATTAGCTAAAACCATGTACACTGCAGGGGGGGGGGGTGTATAATATGTGCAGAGAGAGTTAGATTTTGGTGCGGTGTGTTCAAACTGAAATCTAAATTGCAGTGTAAAATCAAAATAGCCAGTATTTACCCTGCACACAAACAATATAACCCACCTAAATCTCTCTGCAAATGTTATATCTGCCCCCCCCCCCCATCCCTGCAGTGCACATGGTTTTGCCCACTAGCTAACAAATTTGCTGCATCTGGGAATTACAGCATCTTAATATTTCTTTTTACAGAAGGTTCAGCAAATTAAATTATTTAGTGAAATACTGTAATCATAACAGTTACAGGGATATTGTAGGTAGATTTATTGTCAGTGGATAAATGTAAAAATTAAACCCTTAGGCATAGTTCCCAAATGCTGTCATTGCAATCCAGATTTTAAGGATATCATGCTTGAGCACAGGTGACTTAATTAGAACTTCGGTCAATGTGAATTAACCATTGGACTCAACCATGGTTATCCTTAAAACCCAGGGGTCTATTTAAGATCGATCTTAATCGATGTTGGGCTTCCAGGTTGAAAAAAAAACACACATTTACTAACATTTTAAAATTTATATAAAAAATCATCTGTTCGTAAATGCAGTGCACATGGTTTTGCCCAACTGCTAACAAAAATCCTGCTGCGATCAACTCAGAATTACCCCCCATGGCCCTCATTCCGAGTTGTTCGCTCGCAAGCTGCTTTTAGCAGCATTGCACACGCTAAGCCGCCGCCTACTGGGAGTGAATCTTAGCATCTTAAAATTGCGAACGAAAGATTTGCAATATTGCGATAAGACATCTCTGTGCAGTTTCTGAGTAGCTCGAGACTTACTCTGCCAGTGCGATCAGTTCAGTGCTTGTCGTTCCTGGTTTGACGTCACAAACACACCCAGCGTTCGCCCAGACACTCCTCCGTTTCTCCAGCCATTACCGCGTTTTTCCCAGAAACGGTAGCATTTTTTCCCACACGCCCCTAAAACGGTCTGTTTCCGCCCAGAAACACCCACTTCCTGTCAATCACATTACGATCACCAGAACGATGAAAAAACCGTGAGTAATATTCCTAACTGCATAGCAAATTTACTTGGCGCAGTCGCAGTGCGAACATTGCGCATGCGCATTAAGCTGAAAATCGCTGCGATGCGAAGAAAATTACCGAGCGAACAACTCGGAATGACCACCTATGTGCACTGCAGGGAAGGCAGATTTAACATGTGCAGAGAGAGTTAGATTTGGGTGTGGTCTGTTCAATCTGCAATCTAATTTGCAGTGTAAAAATAAAGCAGTCAGTATTTACCCTGCACAGAAACAAAATAACTCACCCAAATCTAACTCTTTCTGCACATGTTATATCTGCCTCCCCTGCAGTACACATGGTTTTGCCCAACTGCTAACAAAATTCCTGCTGCGATCAACTTGGAATTACCCCCATCGAATTACCCCCATTTTCACACTGCTCGTGTATATAAGACATAGGGCCTAATTCAGTTTGGATCGTAATACGCGTTCCAACCGCAAAAACTATGAAGAGGATGGGGGCATATACGCAGGGTCCATCCTGTGCGTGTGCCTACATTTTCTCCGGGTGCCCCGCAGAAAATGCGAATGCCTCTGCCTGTCAATCAGTAGAGGGCGTACCTTCGCAGGTATATCGCGATCATGAGCCATGTCTCCCATTTTTGTCATTATAGGTGATCTGTGAGCTGCTGGCCATGCCCCAGCCCCTCTGTCTCCCGTGAATAGACATTGAGGCTTATTCAGACCAGATCGCTTCAATTTATTTTCACCCAGCGGGCAATCAGGTCTGCACATGCGTATGCGCCACAATGCGTAAGTGCGACGGTCCGGAGATCACAAGAAGATTGACAAGAAGAGGGTGTTTGTGTGGGTGGCAACTGAATGTTTCTAGGGAGTGTCCGGAAAAACCCTGGAGGGACCGGGCGTTTTGTGGGAGGATTTGTGACGTCACCTCAATGGCTGAGTAAGTGCTGAGCTGTGCAGCTCTTGTGCACATGTGATCACACACCTGCACAGCAAATTTTCCCTTCCGCTGTAGGCGGCAACTACCTGATTACAGGGATGCAAAAAACACACCCTAGCGATCAGGTCTGAATTACCCACAATGTGCATATTTGCAGAGCAACAAGCTACAGGGAGCCATCCCCCCCCCCCCCGTTCCCCATGACTATGGGACACTGCGGCCCCCACAGGGGGGGGGGGGTTGTTTGGGTTAGCTGGACATTCCCAAAAAAAGTGACTGTCCTGCAAAAATTGGTATAGTTGGGAGGTATGTTCAAATACATTTATTGTTTTGCATGCAGGGTAAATACTGGCTTCTTTGACATTTAGCCACAAATGCTGCACAGCTGAATTACAGTATTACACTGCAATTAACAGTTATGCTAGGACATTCCCCCTCCCAAATCTACCTCTCTCTGCATGTTACATCTGTCCCACAGTGGCGTGCGGTGAGGTCAGTGGCTAGTGAGGCACTACAGCCATAATTTCCGCCGAATCCTGCCGATGACCCTTAGCCAATGCCCGCTACTGCCTCTGAGCCGATACCCGCTGCCACCGCCAATGGCTTACAAACTCTCCCACAATCAACTGACCCAGCCCTCCACCACTAATTTCTATCTCAGTCCGATGCCGCCAATGCCCGCTGCCTGCCTGCTCATTGTTCTTGTTATATATTATACATTTTTAAAGAGAAAAAAAATGAGTGTTTGGGACTGGGAAGGGTGAGGGAGGAGGACATGAATGCAATTTTGTTGTCCAGGGCTTCCATTAACTTAAAGGAGAAGGGTCTGAATGGGTTAAAAAAAATGCGTGAGGTCCCCCCTCCTTAGTATAACCAGCCTCGGGCTCTTTGAGCCGGTCCTGGTTATTTAAATACTGGGGGGAAAATTGGACAGGGGTTCCCCGTATTTAGACAACCAGCACCGGGCTCTTAGAACGGTCCAGGTTCCAAAAATACGTGGGACAAAAGATGTAGGGGTCCCCCATATTTTTAAAACCAGCACCGGGCTCCACTAGCCAGAGAGATAATGCCACAGCCGGGGGACACTTTTATGTAGGTCCCTGCGGCCCTGGCATTACCCCTCCAACTAGTCACCCCTGGCCGGGGTTCCCTGGAGGAGTGGGGACCCCTTAAATCAAGAGGTTCCTCCCCTCGAGGCACCCAAGGGCCAGAGGTAAAGCCCGAGGCTGTCCCCAGCACCCCTGGGTGGTGGGTGCCGGGCTGATAGCCATGTGTGTAAAAAAATAATATTGTTTTTTGTTGTTGTGGAACTACAAGGCCCAGCAAGCCTCCCCCGCTTGCTGGTACTTGGAGAACCTCAAGTACCAGCAGGCGGGGAAATAACGGGCTTGCTGGTACCTGTAGTTCTACAACAACAAAAAATACCCAAATAAAAACACAAACACACACAGCGTGACAGTAAAATTATTGAGACAGGCTGTAGCATGTGGGTGCATGTAACCCTATAAAAGTGATGGATTGGGTGACTATTACAATACCCACTGTTGCTGTCTGAAAAATTATGGATTTATAGATTGCTCTGCCGAGACATGTTTTTTTTCTAAAATGCACCACAGGTATGGATGGATAGTATACTTGACGACACAGAGGTAGGTAGAGCAGTGGCCTACTGTACCGTACTGCTATATATTATATTATTTATTATTATTATTATCCTTTATTTATATGGCGCCACAAGGGTTCCGCAGTGCCCAATTACAGAGTACATAAACAAATAATCAAACAGGAAAACAGCAACTTACAGTTGACGACAATATAGGACAAGTACAGGGTAAATAAACATAGCTACATCAGCAGATGACACTGGAATAAGTATCAGGTGGCAGAAGACTGCTGGATTTGGTGCAGCTGAAGATTATTAAAGTAAGAAAAGAGTAAGCACATGAGGGAAGAGGGCCCTGCTCGTGAGAGCTTACATTCTAAAAGGGAGGGGTAGACAGACAGGGGTGAGACAGATGGGGTACATAGAGAGCGTGGAACAGAGGTTTAGGATGAGATTTGTCTGGGTTTGGTGAAGAAGTGGGTTTTGAGAGCCCGTTTGAAGTTTTGTAGAGAGGTGGAGAGTCTGAGGGGGAGAGGTAGGGAATTCCAGAGAAGTGGTGCAGCACGTGAAAAATCTTGGAGGTAGGAGTGGGAGGAAGTAATCCGTAGGCAGGAGTCGGTGTGCATTAGCAGAGCGAAGAGGACGGGTGGGAGTGTAAAGCGAGATAAGATCAGAGATGTAGATGGGAGAGGAGTGGGTGAAGGCTTTGTAAGCAAGTGTGAGAAGCTTGAAATGGATTCTGAAAGGGAAGGGGAGCCAGTGAAGGACTAGTAAGAGAGGAGAGGTGGACGTAGTGCGTTTGGTGAGGAAAATGAGCCGGGAAGCAGCATTGAGGATAGATTGGAGTGGAGAGAGGTATTTGTCAGGAATGCCAGTCAGGAAGAGATTACAGCAGTCCAGTCTGGAGATGACCAGTGAGTGGATAAGAGTCTTAGTAGCATCCTGGGTCAGAAAGGGTCTGATCCTGGAAATATTTTTTAGATGAAAACGGCAGGTTTGTGAGAGGTGCTGAATGTGTGGTTTGAAGGAGAGGGAGGAGTCAAGGATTACTCCAAGACAGCGCACTTGGGGGGTAGAGGAGATAGTAGTGCCATCAATAGATAATGAGATTGTAGGAGGTGAGGTTATGCGGGAGGGAGGGAAGATGATCAGCTCGGTCTTAGACATGTTAAGTTTAAGAAAGAGCTGGGACATCCAGGAAGAGATAGCAGAGAGACAGTTGGAGATACGAGTGAGGAGAGTAGGGGAGAGGTCTGGAGAGGAAAGATAGATTTGAGTGTCATCAGCATAGAGATGATATTGGAAACCAAAAGAACTAATGAGCTTACTTAGTGAGGACGTATAGAGAGAGAAGAGAAGAGGACCAAGGACAGAACCTTGGGGTACCCCTACAGTTAGTGGTAGTGAGGGGGAGGTGGAGTCATGAGAGGAGACAGAGAATGAACGGTATGAAAGGTAGGACGACAACCAAGAGAGGGCTGTGTTACGCAGACCAATGGAGTGAAGGATTTGCAGTAGGAGAGGATGGTCCACAGTGTCAAAAGCAGCAGAGAGATCAAGTAGAATAAGTAGAGAGTAGTGTCCCTTAGATTTAGCAGCATGGAGGTCATTGCATACTTTTGTAAGGGCAGTTTCAGTGGAGTGGAGAGGACGGAAGCAAGACTGGAATGGGTCCAGCAGTGAGTGTGAGGAAAGAAAGGAAGTAAGGCGGTTGTAGACAATACGCTCAAGGAGTTTGGAGGCAAAAGGGAGGAGAGAGATGGGTCGGTAGTTGGAGAGAGTGTTTGGATCAAGGGTAGGTTTTTTAAGAATAGGAGAGATGAGAGCGTGCTTGAAGGCAGAGGGGACAGTGCCTGATGAGAGGGAGAGATTGAGAAGGTGGGAAAGATGGGAAAAAGCAGAAGAAGAGAGGTGGCAAAGGAGGCAGGAGGGGATTGGGTCAAGTGGGGAGGTGGTGAGGGGACAGGAACGAATGAGGGCCATGACTTCCTCTCCAGATGCATGGGAGAAAGATGACAGAGTTGGTGCGAGGGATGGGGAGGGTTCGTAAGGGTTGCGAGAAGGCTGGTTACTGATAGTCTGGTGTGATGTGATGTCCTGACGTATGGAGTCAATTTTGGATGTGAAGTAAGTGGCAAAGTCAAGAGCAGAGAGTGAGGAAGGGAGATGAGGTGGAGGTGGGCAGAGGAGTGAGTTGAGAGTGGCAAAGAGGCGCCGGGGGTTGGAAGACTGGGAGGAGATGAGGTTCTTGAAGTATGACTGTTTAGCAAGAGAAAGGGCAGCACTGAAGGATGAGAGCATAAGTTTGAAATGGAGGAAGTCTGCCTTAGAGCGTGATTTCCTCCAGTGTCGCTCAGCCGTACGTGAGCATTTTTGCAGATATCTGGTGCATTTGGTGTGCCAGGGTTGAGGTGTTAATTAGAGATGAGCGGGTTCGGTTTCTCTGAATCCGAACCCGCACGAACTTCATGTTTTTTTCACGGGTCCGAGCAGACTCGGATCCTCCCGCCTTGCTCGGTTAACCCGAGCGCGCCCGAACGTCATCATGACGCTGTCGGATTCTCGCGAGACTCGGATTCTATATAAGGAGCCGCGCGTCGCCGCCATTTTCACACGTGCATTGAGATTGATAGGGAGAGGACGTGGCTGGCGTCCTCTCCATTTAGATTAGGGTTGAGAGAGAGAGAGATTGACCTGAGGCTGTGATACTGTAGAAGAGAGTGCAGAGTTTAGTGACTGACGACCACAGTGACCACCAGACAGTGCAGTTGTTTGTTTTATTTAATATATCCGTTCTCTGCCTGAAAAAAACGATACACACAGTGACTCAGTCACATACCATATCTGTGTGCACTGCTCAGCCCAGTGTGCTGCATCAATGTATATATATATCTGACTGTGCTCAGCTCACACAGCTTATAATTGTGGGGGAGACTGGGGAGCACTGCAGTGCCAGTTATAGGTTATAGCAGGAGCCAGGAGTACATAATATTATATTAAAATTAAACAGTGCACACTTTTGCTGCAGGAGTGCCACTGCCAGTGTGACTAGTGACCAGTGACCTGACCACCAGTATATATAATATTAGTAGTATACTATCTCTTTATCAACCAGTCTATATTAGCAGCAGACACAGTACAGTGCGGTAGTTCACGGCTGTGGCTACCTCTGTGTCGGCACTCGGCAGCCCGTCCATAATTGTATATACCACCTAACCGTGGTTTTTTTTTCTTTCTTTATAGTCATACTAGTTACGAGTATACTATCTCTTTATCAACCAGTCTATATTAGCAGCAGACACAGTACAGTGCGGTAGTTCACGGCTGTGGCTACCTCTGTGTCGGCACTCGGCAGCCCGTCCATAATTGTATATACCACCTAACCGTGGTTTTTTTTTCTTTCTTTATACATACATACTAGTTACGAGTATACTATCTCTTTATCAACCAGTCTATATTAGCAGCAGACACAGTACAGTGCGGTAGTTCACGGCTGTGGCTACCTCTGTGTCGGCACTCGGCAGCCCGTCCATAATTGTATATACCACCTAACCGTGGTTTTTTTTTTCTTTCTTTATACATACATACTAGTTACGAGTATACTATCTCTTTATCAACCAGTCTATATATTAGCAGCAGACACAGTACAGTGCGGTAGTTCACGGCTGTGGCTACCTTTGTGTCGGCACTCGGCAGCCCGTCCATAATTGTATATACCACCTAACCGTGGTTTTTTTTTCTTTCTTTATACATACATACTAGTTACGAGTATACTATCTCTTTATCAACCAGTCTATATTAGCAGCAGACACAGTACAGTGCGGTAGTTCACGGCTGTGGCTACCTCTGTGTCGGCACTCGGCAGCCCGTCCATAATTGTATATACCACCTAACCGTGGTTTTTTTTTCTTTCTTTATACATACATACTAGTTACGAGTATACTATCTCTTTATCAACCAGTCTATATATTAGCAGCAGACACAGTACAGTGCGGTAGTTCACGGCTGTGGCTACCTCTGTGTCGTCACTCGGCAGCCCGTCCATAATTGTATATACCACCTAACCGTGTTTTTTTTTTCTTTCTTTATACATACATACTAGTTACGAGTATACTATCTCTTTATCAACCAGTCTATATATTAGCAGCAGACACAGTACAGTGCGGTAGTTCACGGCTGTGGCTACCTCTGTGTCGGCACTCGGCAGCCCGTCCATAATTGTATATACCACCTAACCGTGGTTTTTTTTTCTTTCTTTATACATACATACTAGTTACGAGTATACTATCTCTTTATCAACCAGTCTATATTAGCAGCAGACACAGTACAGTGCGGTAGTTCACGGCTGTGGCTACCTCTGTGTCGGCACTCGGCAGCCCGTCCATAATTGTATATACCACCTAACCGTGGTTTTTTTTTCTTTCTTTATACATACATACTAGTTACGAGTATACTATCTCTTTATCAACCAGTCTATATATTAGCAGCAGACACAGTACAGTGCGGTAGTTCACGGCTGTGGCTACCTCTGTGTCGGCACTCGGCAGCCCGTCCATAATTGTATATACCACCTAACCGTGGTTTTTTTTTCTTTCTTTATACATACATACTAGTTACGAGTATACTATCTCTTTATCAACCAGTCTATATTAGCAGCAGACACAGTACAGTGCGGTAGTTCACGGCTGTGGCTACCTCTGTGTCTGCACTCGGCAGGCAGTCCGTCCATAATTGTATACCACCTAACCGTGGTTTTTTTTTCTTTCTTCTTTATACATACATAGTTACATAGACATCTCTTTATCAACCAGTCTATATTAGCAGCAGACACAGTACAGTACGGTAGTTCACGGCTGTGGCTACCTCTGTGTCTGCACTCGGCAGGCAGTCCATAATTGTATACTAGTATCCATCTCCATTGTTTACCTGAGGTGCCTTTTAGTTGTGCCTATTAAAATATGGAGAACAAAAATGTTGAGGTTCCAAAATTAGGGAAAGATCAAGATCCACTTCCACCTCGTGCTGAAGCTGCTGCCACTAGTCATGGCCGAGACGATGAAATGCCAGCAACGTCGTCTGCCAAGGCCGATGCCCAATGTCATAGTACAGAGCATGTCAAATCCAAAACACCAAATATCAGAAAAAAAAGGACTCCAAAACCTAAAATAAAATTGTCGGAGGAGAAGCGTAAACTTGCCAATATGCCATTTACGACACGGAGTGGCAAGGAACGGCTGAGGCCCTGGCCTATGTTCATGGCTAGTGGTTCAGCTTCACATGAGGATGGAAGCACTCAGCCTCTCGCTAGAAAAATGAAAAGACTCAAGCTGGCAAAAGCAGCACAGCAAAGAACTGTGCATTCTTCGAAATCCCAAATCCACAAGGAGAGTCCAATTGTGTCGGTTGCGATGCCTGACCTTCCCAACACTGGACGTGAAGAGCATGCGCCTTCCACCATTTGCACGCCCCCTGCAAGTGCTGGAAGGAGCACCCGCAGTCCAGTTCCTGATAGTCAGATTGAAGATGTCAGTGTTGAAGTACACCAGGATGAGGAGGATATGGGTGTTGCTGGCACTGGGGAGGAAATTGACCAGGAGGATTCTGATGGTGAGGTGGTTTTTTTAAGTCAGGCACCCGGGGAGACACCTGTTGTCCGTGGGAGGAATATGGCCGTTGACATGCCAGGTGAAAATACCAAAAAAATCAGCTCTTCGGTGTGGAGGTATTTCACCAGAAATGCGGACAACAGGTGTCAAGCCGTGTGTTCCCTTTGTCAAGCTGTAATAAGTAGGGGTAAGGACGTTAACCACCTCGGAACATCCTCCCTTATACGTCACCTGCAGCGCATTCATAATAAGTCAGTGACAAGTTCAAAAACTTTGGGTGACAGCGGAAGCAGTCCACTGACCAGTAAATCCCTTCCTCTTGTAACCAAGCTCATGCAAACCACCCCACCAACTCCCTCAGTGTCAATTTCCTCCTTCCCCAGGAATGCCAATAGTCCTGCAGGCCATGTCACTGGCAATTCTGACGATTCCTCTCCTGCCTGGGATTCCTCCGATGCATCCTTGCGTGTAACGCCTACTGCTGCTGGCGCTGCTGTTGTTGCTGCTGGGAGTCGATGGTCATCCCAGAGGGGAAGTCGTAAGCCCACTTGTACTACTTCCAGTAAGCAATTGACTGTTCAACAGTCCTTTGCGAGGAAGATGAAATATCACAGCAGTCATCCTGCTGCAAAGCGGATAACTGAGGCCTTGACAACTATGTTGGTGTTAGACGTGCGTCCGGTATCCGCCGTTAGTTCACAGGGAACTAGACAATTTATTGAGGCAGTGTGCCCCCGTTACCAAATACCATCTAGGTTCCACTTCTCTAGGCAGGCGATACCGAGAATGTACACGGACGTCAGAAAAAGACTCACCAGTGTCCTAAAAAATGCAGTTGTACCCAATGTCCACTTAACCACGGACATGTGGACAAGTGGAGCAGGGCAGGGTCAGGACTATATGACTGTGACAGCCCACTGGGTAGATGTATGGACTCCCGCCGCAAGAACAGCAGCGGCGGCACCAGTAGCAGCATCTCGCAAACGCCAACTCTTTCCTAGGCAGGCTACGCTTTGTATCACCGCTTTCCAGAATACGCACACAGCTGAAAACCTCTTACGGCAACTGAGGAAGATCATCGCGGAATGGCTTACCCCAATTGGACTCTCCTGTGGATTTGTGGCATCGGACAACGCCAGCAATATTGTGTGTGCATTAAATATGGGCAAATTCCAGCACGTCCCATGTTTTGCACATACCTTGAATTTGGTGGTGCAGAATTTTTTAAAAAACGACAGGGGCGTGCAAGAGATGCTGTCGGTGGCCAGAAGAATTGCGGGACACTTTCGGCGTACAGGCACTACGTACAGAAGACTGGAGCACCACCACAAACTACTGAACCTGCCCTGCCATCATCTGAAGCAAGAAGTGGTAACGAGGTGGAATTCAACCCTCTATATGCTTCAGAGGTTGGAGGAGCAGCAAAAGGCCATTCAAGCCTATACAATTGAGCACGATATAGTAGGTGGAATGCACCTGTCTCAGGCGCAGTGGAGAATGATTTCAACGTTGTGCAAGGTTCTGATGCCCTTTGAACTTGCCACACGTGAAGTCAGTTCAGACACTGCCAGCCTGAGTCAGGTCATTCCCCTCATCAGGCTTTTGCAGAAGAAGCTGGAGACATTGAAGGAGGAGCTAACACGGAGCGATTCCGCTAGGCATGTGGGACTTGTGGATGGAGCCCTTAATTCGCTTAACAAGGATTCACGGGTGGTCAATCTGTTGAAATCAGAGCACTACATTTTGGCCACCGTGCTCGATCCTAGATTTAAAGCCTACCTTGGATCTCTCTTTCCGGCAGACACAAGTCTGCTGGGGTTGAAAGACCTGCTGGTGACAAAATTGTCAAGTCAAGCGGAACGCGACCTGTCAACATCTCCTCCTTCACATTCTCCCGCAACTGGGGGTGCGAGGAAAAGGCTCAGAATTCCGAGCCCACCCGCTGGCGGTGATGCAGGGCAGTCTGGAGCGACTGCTGATGCTGACATCTGGTCCGGACTGAAGGACCTGACAACGATTACGGACATGTCGTCTACTGTCACTGCATATGATTCTCTCAACATTGATAGAATGGTGGAGGATTATATGAGTGACCGCATCCAAGTAGGCACGTCACACAGTCCGTACTTATACTGGCAGGAAAAAGAGGCAATTTGGAGGCCCTTGCACAAACTGGCTTTATTCTACCTAAGTTGCCCTCCCACAAGTGTGTACTCCGCCGCTCACCTTGTCAGCAATCGGCGTACGAGGTTACATCCAGAAAATGTGGAGAAGATGATGTTCATTAAAATGAATTATAATCAATTCCTCCGCGGAGACATTGACCAGCAGCAATTGCCTCCACAAAGTACACAGGGAGCTGAGATGGTGGATTCCAGTGGGGACGAATTGATAATCTGTGAGGAGGGGGATGTACACGGTGATATATCGGAGGGTGATGATGAGGTGGACATCTTGCCTCTGTAGAGCCAGTTTGTGCAAGGAGAGATTAATTGCTTCTTTTTTGGGGGGGGTCCAAACCAACCCGTTATATCAGTCACAGTCGTGTGGCAGACCCTGTCACTGAAATGATGGGTTGGTTAAAGTGTGCATGTCCTGTTTTGTTTATACAACATAAGGGTGGGTGGGAGGGCCCAAGGACAATTCCATCTTGCACCTCTTTTTTCTTTTCTTTTTCTTTGCATCATGTGCTGATTAGGGAGGGTTTTTTGGAAGGGACATCCTGCGTGACACTGCAGTGCCACTCCTAAATGGGCCCGGTGTTTGTGTCGGCCACTAGGGTCGCTAATCTTACTCACACAGTCAGCTACCTCATTGCGCCTCTTTTTTTCTTTGCGTCATGTGCTGTTTGGGGAGGGTTTTTTGGAAGGGACATCCTGCGTGACACTGCAGTGCCACTCCTAGATGGGCCCGGTGTTTGTGTCGGCCACTAGGGTCGCTAATCTTACTCACACAGCTACCTCATTGCGCCTCTTTTTTTCTTTGCGTCATGTGCTGTTTGGGGAGGGTTTTTTGGAAGGGACATCCTGCGTGACACTGCAGTGCCACTCCTAGATGGGCCCGGTGTTTGTGTCGGCCACTAGGGTCGCTAATCTTACTCACACAGCTACCTCATTGCGCCTCTTTTTTTCTTTGCGTCATGTGCTGTTTGGGGAGGGTTTTTTGGAAGGGCCATCCTGCGTGACACTGCAGTGCCACTCCTAGATGGGCCCGGTGTTTGTGTCGGCCACTAGGGTCGCTAATCTTACTCACACAGCTACCTCATTGCGCCTCTTTTTTTCTTTGCGTCATGTGCTGTTTGGGGAGGGTTTTTTGGAAGGGACATCCTGCGTGACACTGCAGTGCCACTCCTAGATGGGCCCGGTGTTTGTGTCGGCCACTAGGGTCGCTTATCTTACTCACACAGCGACCTCGGTGCAAATTTTAGGACTAAAAATAATATTGTGAGGTGTGAGGTATTCAGAATAGACTGAAAATGAGTGTAAATTATGGTTTTTGAGGTTAATAATACTTTGGGATCAAAATGACCCCCAAATTCTATGATTTAAGCTGTTTTTTAGTGTTTTTTGAAAAAAACACCCGAATCCAAAACACACCCGAATCCGACAAAAAAAATTCGGTGTGGTTTTACCAAAACGCGTTCGAACCCAAAACACGGCCGCGGAACCGAACCCAAAACCAAAACACAAAACCCGAAAAATTTCAGGCGCTCATCTCTAGGTTAATTTGTGAGGGTGAATAGTGGTTGGTGGAGCAACAGAGTCAAGAGCAGAAGTAAGGGAAGCATTGTATGTGGAAGTGGCTTGTTCAGGGCATGAGAGAGAGAGAATAGGAGAGAGAAGTGAGTCAAACAGGGAGGAAAGGAATGTGGTGTCAATAGCTTCAATGTTACGCTTAGTGATGGTAGCCTTAGGAGGTAGAGATGGGGAAGTCGAGAGAGATAGGTTGAAGGAGAGCAGGTGGTGGTCAGAGAGGGGAAATGGGGAGTTGGAAAAATCAGAAATATCACAACGGTGAGTGAAGACCAGATCCAGTGAGCTCCCATTCACATGGGAGGGTGAGGAGGTCCACTGGGAGAGACCAAGTGAAGAGGTGAGGTTAAGGAGTTTAGAGGCAGGGGATTGTGTGGGGATGTCAATAGGGATGTTGAAATCGCCTAGGATAATGGTGGGAATGTCAGAAGAGAGGAAGTGAGGAAGCCAGGAAGCAAAGTTGTCGATTAATTTGGAAGCAGTGCCAAGGGGGCGGTAAATGACAGCTACTCTAAGATGGACTGGTTGGAAGAGGCATATGGCGTGGACCTCAAATGTAGAGAATATAAGGGATGGTTCTGGTGGTATGAGTTGGTAGGAGTAACTAGAAGGTAAAAGGACCCCAACACCACCCCCATGGCGACCCCCAGGTCGGGGTGTGTGTGTGAATGTAAGGCCCCCAGCAGAGAGAGCAGCAGCAGAAGTAGTGTCAGAGGGCGTAATCCAAGTTTCAGTAATGGCTAGTAGGTGTAGGGAGTTGGAAATGAAAAGGTCATGAGTGGGGACCAGTTTGTTATAAACAGATCTGGCATTCCAGAGGGCACAGGATAGGGGGTATGAGTTTGTGGGAGAGATGTGAATTAGATTTTCAGGGTTGCTGTAGCGATGAGGTGGGATTAACTTTGAGGGCAGGGATGATGAGAGAGTAGTGATGGTACGGGTGCCTGAGCTAGGAGGGGAAACTGCAGGAGGTGGGCAGGGAGGGAGGTCAGTGTGATGTGGATGGGGGTGTGGGGAGGTGACAGGGAATGGAGAGAGGGAGCAGGGCTGAGTTGTGGGGTAGCAGGACCATGGGGCAGAGGTGAATGAAAGTGGGGTAACAGGAAAGGTGGGGGAAGAAAACAGAGGGATGGAGGGGAGACAGAGGAGGGGAGAGAGGAGGAGGTGGAGGAGACTAGGGGGGAAGGCTAAAGATACATTATTAGGTAGACACTGAGTGATGTGGGGAGTATAAGAAAACCTTGACATAGTGTTAAGTAGGTAAATAGGTTGAGGGAAAGTGGAAGTAGGAGAGGAGACTGTAAGGCAATCCGAGCAGAAGAATTGCAGAAATGCAGGTGAGAAAAGCAGTGTAGGCTCAAGGGGTGTAGATTTAGTATGAAATGAGTCAAAAGCGTAGATAAAGTGGGTGCAGAAAAGTATTTGGAGTGTAAGAAATGAAAGGATTGTGAGAGGTTTAAGAAGCAATGGTAATTATGTTAGATGTTTTAAGTGTTTGCAGGTAAAATTGCATTGGTGCAGCTGTGCTTAAAAAACAAAATTACAATAATACAGATACAGGCATTTGTAGGTGAAATGGATGGTTTATGAAATGTCCAACTAAGGTAGTTCTGTGCTATGTAATCAGATGCAACAATCAGGAGGTGAGTGATCTGAGGAGTAAGTGACTCACATTTGTTATTAGTTCTTCAGTTTTCTTTGTTTTGTTAGATTGGTGTGCTTCTGTTTTCCTTCTTTTTCACTTCGATTGAACGCTGATTGAACACTGCTGTTATGTGTCAATTTTATCACGCTTTGATAAAAATGCACGCTTAGATCAATAAATGCACAGCCAAATGGCTTTGCACAGCCTACACCATTGGACTTAAGTAGAAGACTATCACAAGTGAAACCAATAATTGAAATCTGTAACCACACCCCACCCCCTCAAATGCCAGGCAATAAATTACCGTAAAAACAACAACCAGGCATTCCACAAAGATTAAACTGGGTCTATATCATTCAAAACTTTAAAAAAGTACTTCAAAATCACATACTATGCAATAATGTTTCAATTTGCATAACCCAGCAGAATTAGCTTTGCATATATAGATATAGTGCAGCAGAATATATTGGTGGTTGTAGTCAATTGTAATTACCTGTAGGTGACAAGAAGAGAAGAAACGTCAATTCACAATCAATATCAGCTGAAGATAAATTAACGCTGATTGAACGCTGCTGTTATGTGTCAATTTTATCACGCTTTGATAAAAATGCACGCTTAGATCAATAAATGCACAGCCAAACGGCTTTGCACAGCCTACACCATTGGACTTAAGTAGAAGACTATTACAAGTGAAACCAATAATTTAAATCTGTAACCACACCCCACCCCCTCAAATGCCAGGCAATAAATTACCTTAAAAACAACAACCAGGCATTCCACAAAGATTAAACTGGGTCTATATCATTCAAAACTTTAAAAAAGTACTTCAAAATCACATACTATGCAATAATGTTTCAATTTGCATTACCCAGCAGAATTAGCTTTGCATATATAGATATAGTGCAGCAGAATATATTGGTGGTTGTAGTCAATTGTAATTACTCAGCAGAATTAGCTTTGCATATATAGATATAGTGCAGCAGAATATATTGGTGGTTGTAGTCAATTGTAATTACCCAGCAGAATTAGCTTTGCAAATATAGATATAGTGCAGCAGAATATATTGGTGGTTGTAGTCAGTTGTAATTACCCAGCAGAATTAGCTTTGCATATATATAGTGCAGCAGAATATATTGGTGGTTGTAGTCAATTGTAATTACCCAGCAGCAGCTCTACTGCACTCAACATCACCAGTGCTCACAATATATATAATGCTATATACTATGCCATAGTGGTGCTTACTATATAACACCTCCTACTGCGTTCCCCCTGGCAATGAGCATGACACCCAGAGAGTGAAACCCCTGGCAATGAGCATGACACCCAGCACGTGAAACTCTTGGCATTGAGCAGTTTTTGTAAAAGTAATTAGAAGCTTTACTGTAGGGCATAGTGTATCACAGATATTGTGGTGAGTGACATAATATGTTCCAAAGGGCATTAATGTGTGGGGCTTAACATGGTGGAAATTACTGTACTTTTTTCCCTGTGGTGGCCGAGGTCTGTTGGTGCAGGGTCAAGAACTGGGGTGTAAGGTAGTCTTTGCCTGCAAGGCTACGCCCATTTTATGGAGACCATACCCATTTTTGCGAGGTCACGCCCCCCCATCCCGTCCGGAGCGCTCACGCAAATATAGTTTTTTATATATATATATATATGGGGGAGGGGCACAATTTTTAATGCCAATGGTGGCGGGGGGCACGCATTTGAAGCCAAATTGTTTAGAAACACCCCTGCAAGAAAATATCTGCAAATCCAATGTTACCATAAGTGTGGCATATACCTGCGCTTGCTCGCGGGGTGAGAACATCTCCCTAATTGAATTCAGCGATATGAATAGAGGTTGTGCAGCAGCCACAGAAAGGGTTAATCTCTGCAACTTGTCACGAAATTACATTGTTGCAATTTTAGCTGGGAGCTGCAATAATTACTCTAATACATAACACAGCCAACACTTCTATATTCACACAATATACTGCATGGTGAATATAGAAGTGGTGCTTACTAAACAGCACCTCCTACTGCATTCCACATCACCGCTGGTCACACTCATATCAGGCCCATAATGCTGTATACTATGCCATAGTGGTGCTTACTATATAACACCAGGTGCTGTGCAGTGGTCAAAACACACTAACTGGTCCCATGCTGTTGTTGAACTAAAGGCCTATACACACGATGAGATTCGGTCTTTGCTAATAGGTTTAAAAAGGTTACATAAAAGCTACTTTATGTATTTATTCATTAAAGTTTTTAAGTTGTATTTTACAACCATACAATGATATGATATACAATGTATCGTATAATCATTACATAATGTTGATGGCATTGAATTGTCTCTGCCTTGACTAGTGGCAGCAGCTTCAGCACTAGGTGGAAGTGGATCTTGATCTTTCCCTATTTTCTCTGACGTCCTAAGTGGATGCTGGGGACTCCGTCAGGACCATGGGGAATAGCGGCTCCGCAGGAGACAGGGCACAAAAGTAAAAGCTTTAGGATCAGGTGGTGTGCACTGGCTCCTCCCCCTATGACCCTCCTCCAAGCCTCAGTTAGATTTTTGTGCCCGGCCGAGAAGGGTGCAATCTAGGTGGCTCTCCTAAAGAGCTGCTTAGAGTAAAAGTTTTGTTAGTTTTTTTTATTTTCAGTGAGTCCTGCTGGCAACAGGCTCACTGCATCGAGGGACTTAGGGGAGAGAAGTGAACTCACCTGCATGCAGGATGGATTGGCTTCTTAGGCTACTGGACACCATTAGCTCCAGAGGGAGTCGGAACACAGGTCTCACCCTGGGGTTCGTCCCGGAGCCGCGCCGCCGACCCCCTTGCAGATGCCGAAAAGTGAAGAGGTCCAGAAACCGGCGGCAGAAGACTTTTCAGTCTTCATAAGGTAGCGCACAGCACTGCAGCTGTGCGCCATTGTTGTCAGCACTGAGGGTGCAGGGCGCTGGGGGGGGGCGCCCTGGGCAGCAATGATAGTACCTTATTCTGGCTAAAAATACATCACATATAGCCCCTGGGGGCTATATGGATGTATTTAACCCCTGCCAGGTCTCAGAAAAACGGGAGAAGAAGCCCGCCGAAAAGGGGGCGGGGCCTATTCTCCTCAGCACACAGCGCCATTTTCCCTCACAGAAATGCTGGTGGGAAGGCTCCCAGGCTCTCCCCTGCACTGCACTACAGAAACAGGGTTAAAACAGAGAGGGGGGGCACTTATTTGGCGATATGACTATATATATTAAAATGCTATAAGGGAAAAACACTTATATAAAGGTTGTCCCTGTATAATTATAGCGTTTTTGGTGTGTGCTGGCAAACTCTCCCTCTGTCTCCCCAAAGGGCTAGTGGGGTCCTGTCCTCTATCAGAGCATTCCCTGTGTGTGTGCTGTGTGTCGGTACGTGTGTGTCGACATGTATGAGGACGATGTTGGTGAGGAGGCGGAGCAATTGCCTGTAATGGTGATGTCACTCTCTAGGGAGTCGACACCGGAATGGATGGCTTATTTAAGGAATTACGTGATAATGTCAACACGCTGCAAGGTCGGTTGACGACATGAGACGGCCGGCAAACCAATTAGTACCTGTCCAGGCGTCTCAAACACCGTCAGGGGCGTTAAAACGTCCTTTACCTCAGTCGGTCGACACAGACACAGACACGGACACTGACTCCAGTGTCGACGGTGAAGAAACAAACGTATTTTTCCTTTAGGGCCACACGTTACTTGTTAAGGGCAATGAAGGAGATGTTACATATTTCTGATACTACAAGTACCACAAAAAAGGGTATTATGTGGAGTGTGAAAAAACTACATGTGGTTTTTCCTGAATCAGATAAATTAAATGAAGTGTGTGATGATGCGTGGGTTTCCCCCGATAGAAAATTATTGGCGGTATACCCTTTCCCGCCAGAAGTTATGGCGCGTTGGGAAACACCCCTTAGGGTGGATAAGGCGCTCACACGCTTATCAAAACAAGTGGCGTTACCGTCTCCAGATACGGCCGCCCTCAAGGAGCCAACTGATAGGAGGCTGGAAAATATCCTAAAAAGTATATACACACATACTGGTGTTATACTGCGACCAGCGATCGCCTCAGCCTGGATGGGCAGCGCTGGGGTGGCTTGGTCGGATTCCCTGACTGGAAATATTGATACCCTTGACAGGGACAGTATTTTATTGACTATAGAGCATTTAAAGGATGCATTTCTATATATGCGAGATGCACAGAGGGATAATTGCACTCTGGCATCAAGAGTAAGTGCGATGTCCATATCTGCCAGAAGATGTTTATGGACACGACAGTGGTCAGGTGATGCAGATTCCAAACGGCACATGGAAGTATTGCCGTATAAAGGGGAGGAGTTATTTGGGGTCGGTCCATCGGACCTGGTGGCCACGGCAACAGCTGGAAAATCCACCTTTTTTACCCCAAGTCACATCTCAGCAGAAAAAGACATCGTCTTTTCAGCCTCAGTCCTTTCGTCCCCATAAGGGCAAGCGGGCAAAAGGCCAGTCATATCTGCCCAGGGATAGAGGTAAGGGAAGAAGACTGCAGCAGGCAGCCCATTCCCAGGAACAGAAGCCTTCCACCGCTTCTGCCAAGTCCTCAGCATGACGCTGAGGCCGTACAAACAGGTGCGGTGGGGGGTCGTCTCAAGAGTTTCAACACGCAGTGGGCTCACTCGCAAGTGGACCCCTGGATCCTACAAGTAGTATCCCAGGGGTACAGATTGGAAATTCGAGACGTCTCCCCCTCGCAGGTTCCTGAAGTTTGCTTTACCAACGTCTCCCTCCGACAGGGAGGCAGTATTGGAAACAATTCACAAGCTGTATTCCCAGCAGGTGATAATCAAAGTACCCCTCCTACAACAAGGAAAGGGGTATTATTCCACACTATATTGTGGTACTGAAGCCAGACGGCTCGGTGAGACCTATTCTAAATCTTAAATATTTGAACGCTTACATACAAAGGTTCAAATCAAGATGGAGTCACTCAGAGCAGTGATAGCGAACCAGGAAGAAGGGGACTATATGGTGTCCCTGGACATCAAGGATGCTTACCTCCATGTCCCAATTTGCCCTTCTCACCAAGGGTACCTCAGGTTCGTGGTACAAAACTGTCACTATCAGTTTCAGACGCTGCCGTTTGGATTGTCCACGGCACCCCGGGTCTTTACCAAGGTAATGGCCGAAATGATGATTCTTCTTCAAAGAAAAGGCGTCTTAATTATCCCTTACTTGGACGATCTCCTGATAAGGGCAAGGTCCAGAGAACAGTTGGAGGTCGGAGTAGCACTATCTCAAGTAGTTCTACGACAGCACGGGTGGATTCTAAATATTCCAAAATCGCAGCTGTCTCCGACGACACGTCTGCTGTTCCTAGGGATGATTCTGGACACAGTCCAGAAAAAGGTGTTTCTCCCGGAGGAGAAAGCCAGGGAGTTATCCGAGCTAGTCAGGAACCTCCTAAAACCAGGAAAAGTGTCAGTGCATCATTGCACAAGGGTCCTGGGAAAAATGGTGGCTTCTTACGAAGCGATTCCATTCGGCAGATTTCACGCAAGAACTTTTCAGTGGGATCTGCTGGAAAAATGGTCCGGATCGCATCTTCAGATGCATCAATGGATAACCCTGTCTCCAAGGACAAGGGTGTCTCTTCTGTGGTGGCTGCAGAGTGCTCATCTACTAAAGGGCCACAGATTCGGCATTCAGGACTGGGTCCTGGTGACCACGGATGCCAGCCTGAAAGGCTGGGGAGCAGTCACACAAGGAAAAAATTTCCAGGGAGTGTAATCAAGTCTGGAGACTTCTCTCCACATAAATATACTGGAGCTAAGAGCAATTTACAATGCTCTAAGCTTAGCAAGACCTCTGCTTCAAGGTCAGCCGGTATTGATCCAGTGGGACAACATCACGGCAGTCGCCCACGTAAACAGACAGGGCGGCACAAGAAGCAGGAGGACAATGGCAGAAACTGCAAGGATTCTTCGCTGGGCGGAAAATCATGTGATAGCACTGTCAGCAGTGTTCATTCCGGGAGTGGACAACTGGGAAGCAGATTTCCTCAGCACGACCTCCACCCGGGAGAGTGGGGACTTCATCGGGAAGTCTTCCACATGATTGTGAACCGTTGGGAAAGACCAAAGGTGGACATGATGGCGTCCCGCCTGAACAAAAAACTGGACAGGTATTGCGCCAGGTCAAGAGACCCTCAGGCAATAGCTGTGGACGTTCTGGTAACACCGTGGGTGTACCAGTCGGTGTATGTGTTCCCTCCTCTGCTTCTCATACCTAAGGTACTGAGAATTATAAGACGTAGAGGAGTAAGAACTATACTCGTGGCTCCGGATTGGCCAAGAAGGACTTGGTACCCGGAACTTCAAGAGATGCTCACAGAGGACTCATGGCCTCTGCCGTTAAGAAGGGACTTGCTTCAGCAAGTACCATGTCTGTTCCAAGACTTAACGCGGCTGCGTTTGACGGCATGGCGGTTGAACGCCGGATCCTAAGGGAAAAAGGCATTCCGGAAGAGGTCATTCCTACCCTGGTCAAAGCCAGGAAGGAGGTGACCGCACAACATTATCACCACATGTGGCGAAAATATGTTGCGTGGTGTGAGGCCAGGAAGGCCCCACGAAGAAATTTCAACTCGGTCGATTCCTGCATTTCCTGCAAACAGGAGTGTCTATGGGCCTCAAATTGGGGTCCATTAAGGTTCAAATTTCGGCCCTGTCGATTTTCTTCCAGAAAGAATTGGCTTCAGTTCCTGAAGTCCAGAAGTTTGTCAAGGGAGTACTGCATATACAACCCCCTTTTGTGCCTCCAGTGGCACTGTGGGATCTCAACGTAGTTCTGGGATTCCTCAAATCACATTGGTTTAAACCGCTCAAATCTGTGGATTTGAAATATCTCACATGGAAAGTGACCATGATGTTGGCCCTGGCCTCGGCCAGGCGAGTGTCAGAATTGGCGGCTTTGTCTCACAAAAGCCCATATCTGATTGTCCATTCGGACAGGGCAGAGCTGCGGACTCGTCCCCAGTTTCTCCCTAAGGTGGTGTCAGCGTTTCACCTGAACCAGCTTATTGTGGTACCTGCGGCTACTAGGGACTTGGAGGACTCCAAGTTGCTAGATGTTGTCAGGGCCCTGAAAATATAGGTTTCCAGGACGGCTGGAGTCAGGAAAACTGACTTGCTGTTATTCTGTATGCACCCAACAAACTGGGTGCTCTTGCTTCTAAGCAGACGATTGCTAGTTGGATGTGTAGTACAATTCAGCTTGCACATTCTGTGGCAGGCCTGCCACAGCCAAAATATGTAAATGCCCATTCCACAAGGAAGGTGGGCTCATCTTGGGCGGCTGCCCGAGGGGTCTCGGCTTTACAACTTTGCCGAGCTGCTACTTGGTCAGGGGCACACCCTGGCTGAGGAGGACCTGGAGTTCTCTCACTCGGTGCTGCAGAGTCATCCGCACTCTCCCGCCCGTTTGGGAGCTTTGGTATAATCCCCATGGTCCTGACGGAGTCCCCAGCATCCACTTAGGACGTCAGAGAAAATAAGAATTTACTTACCGATAATTCTATTTCTCGTAGTCCGTAGTGGATGCTGGGCGCCCATCCCAAGTGCGGATTGTCTGCAATACTTGTACATAGTTATTGTTACAAAAATCGAAATTTGAACCTTAATGGACCCTAATTTTAGGCCCATAGACAGTCCTGTTTGCAGGAAATGGAGGAAACGACCCAGTTGAAATTCCTCTGTAGGGGCCTTCTTGGCCTCACACCACGCAACATATTTTCGCCAAATGCGGTGATAATGTTTTGCGGTTACATCCTTCCTGGCTTTGACCAGGGTAGGGATGACTTCATCTGGAATGCCTTTTTCCTTCAGGATCCGGCGTTCAACCGCCATGCCGTCAAACGCAGCCGCGGTAAGTCTTGGAACAGACAAGGCCCCTGTTGGAGCAGGTCCTTTCTTAGAGGTAGAGGCCACGGGTCTTCCGTGAGCATCTCTTGAAGTTCCGGGTACCAAGTCCTTCTTGGCCAATCCGGAACCACGAGTATCGTTCTTACTCCTCTCCTTCTTATGATTCTCAGTACTTTTGGTATGAGAGGCAGAGGAGGGAACACATACACTGACTGGTACACCCACGGTGTCACCAGAGCGTCCACCGCTATTGCCTGAGGGTCCCTTGACCTGGCGCAATATCTGTCTAGTTTTTTGTTTAGACGTGACGCCATCATGTCCACCTTTGGTTTTTCCCAACGGTTTACAATCAGGTGGAAGACTTCTGGGTGAAGTCCCCACTCTCCCGGGTGAAGGTCGTGTCTGCTGAGGAAGTCTGCTTCCCAGTTGTCCACTCCCGGAATGAACACTGCTGACAGAGCTACCACATGATTTTCCGCCCAGCGAAGAATCCTTGCAGCTTCTGCCATTGCCCTCCTGCTTCTCGTGCCGCCCTGTCTGTTTACGTGGGCGACTGACGTGATGTTGTCCGATTGGATCAATACCGCCTGACCCTGAAGAAGGGGTTTCGCTTGACTTAGGGCATTGTAAATGGCCCTTAGTTCCAGAATGTTTATATGAAGAGATGTTTCCATGCTTGACCACAAGCCCTGGAAATTTTTTCCCTGTGTGACTGCCCCCCAGCCTCTCAGGCTGGCGTCCGTGGTCACCAGGACCCAATCCTGAATGCCAAATCTGCGGCCCTCTAGTAGATGAGCACTCTACAGCCACCACAGAAGAGACACCCTTGTCCTTGTCGACAGGGTTATCCGCTGATGCATCTGAAGATGCGATCCGGACCATTTGTCCAGTAGATCCCACTGAAACGTTCTTGCATGGAATCTTCCGAATGGAATCGCTTCGTAAGAAGCCACCATTTTTCCCAGGACCCTCGTGCACTGATGCACTGACACCTGGTCTGGTTTTAGGAGGTTCCTGACTAGCTCGGATAACTCCCTGGCCTTCTCCTCCGGGAGAAACACCTTTTTCTGGACTGTGTCCAGAATCATTCCTAGGAACAGTAGACGTGTCGTTGGAATCAGCTGCGATTTTGGAATATTTAGGATCCACCCGTGCAGACGTAACACTACCTGAGATAGTGCTACTCCGACTTCTAACTGTTCCCTGGACCTTGCCCTTATCAGGAGATCGTCCAAGTAAGGGATAATTAAGATGCCTTTTCTTCGAAGAAGAATCATCATTTCGGCCATTACCTTGGTAAAGACCCGAGGTGCCGTGGACAACCCAAACGGCAGCGTCTGAAACTGATAATGACAGTTTTGTACTACAAACCTGAGGTACCCTTGGTGAGACGGGTAGATTGGGACGTGGAGATAAGCATCCTTGATGTCCAGAGACACCATATAGTCCCCTTCTTCCAGGTTTGCTATCACCGCTCTGAGTGATTCCATCTTGAATTTGAACCTCTTTATGTAAGTGTTCAGGGATTTTAGATTTAAAATTGGTCTCACCGAGCCGTCCGGCTTCGGTACCACAAACAGCGTGGAATAA